>NW_027362763.1:201712374-201939874 GCF_046119375.1 Phyllobates terribilis
TCCTAAGAAAGGGGTTCTTAAGGAATACACATTGACAGACAAAAAAATCAAGTTATTTCTATCTGTATGATGGGGGGATAACTTGCTTAATCTTGGGGTCCAACCGTGATCCAGAGAATGGGGGTTTGGAACCCGGAGAACAGGGGTGTCCTGAGTGGAGCAAAGCTGCTTGTACACTGCCTCCACTCTATTCATTGTCTATGGGACTGAAGGAAATAGCCGAGCGCTGTGCTCAGCAGTCCCATGTACAATGAATGGAGCTGAGGCCACACACCTACATTCAAGACGGAGCGGTAAAGACCAGTTCTAGAGCCCCGTTCTCAGGATCACTGAGGATCTGACCTCCAGCAATCAGCAAGTTATCAGCTATCATATGGATAAGGATGACAATTTTGGGGGGGAATAACTCTTTAAGGCCCCCGTAAACATTTGAGTATAGTTGGATCAGGGCATCTACCAATGCATTAGGCTTGGGAGGTGGATGGGTTGGATTTGCGGGAAAATGGGGTTGCTTATGCTGTTTGACCTGGTATGCTGGGGAACAAAATGGAAACATGTTACTTGATGATGGTGGATTGTTTTTTCTAATGCACAATGAGTAACCGTACGGTTCGGATTTTAAGTTGGAATGTACGTGGTATATCTGACAGGATTAAGAGGGCAGCAGTTCTGAATCACATCAGATCTTGTGATCCTATGATTGCGTGCTTACAGGAGACCCATCTCACTAGAGATACTAGGCACTGGCTATCGAGAGGGTGGATGTTAAAGACATATCATTCCACTTATTCCTCGTACTCCAGGGGGGTGTCAGTCCTAATACACAAAAACGCACATTATGAAGAGCTGGCAGTGCAAGTAGACAGTGAAGGGCAGTATGTATGGATTGCGTGCAGATTGTATGGACACAAAATGATTTTAGTGGCTTTATATATCCCTCCACCTTATTCTAAAAAGGAACTTCAAGCAGTAATGGACTTGACGGCCAGATGGGGGGAGGCTCCGATGTTGATTATGGGAGATGTTAACAACACCATGAATGATTACTGGGATAAAGTACGTCCGGCAGGTATGGAAGCTGGACGGGACGGAATGACTGCATTTGGCACCTACGTGGGGGAGCTGGGGCTGGTGGATCTGTGGAGAGTACGAAATGAGGGTAAGAGGACCTTCTCGTGTCACTCGGCTACACACGGAACACTGTCAAGGATAGACCTGGCTTTTGGGGATACTGCTATGGATGGGATGGTTGGGGAGGTGGAATACCTACAGAGGACTCTATCGGATCATAGTCCTATGGTTGTCACGCTTCTAGTGGGATCTGCTCAGGGTCAGAGGGGAGGTTGGCATCTTCACCCGACGTGGCTTAAAGTGGTGGATATGGGTGGCATAACCAAAGAACTAGAGCACTTCTTCCAAGTGAATGAAGGGAGTGCTGAGGCCACAATGGTGTGGGAGGCTATGAAGGCATTTACGAGGGGACTCTTTATAAGTGAGATCTCACGGTGTAAGACCAAAACTAAATTGGCAGATCAACAAATAAAGGATGACTTGACAAGGGCAGAGGCAGACATGATTTTGGCGCCAACGAGTGTAGCTCACAATAGACTAAAATTGGCACAGGAGGCAGTTAATAAACTGCACATGATGCAAGCTGAGAGGAAAAGGGCATTTCAGCAAGCCCAATTCTTTGAGGAAGGAGAGAGAGTGGGTCGCTTGTTGGCGGTGATATCTGCGGCACAGAGGGAGTCTTCCAGGGTGTACAGGTTGAGAGACCAAACGGGGACGACTCTGACAGACACAAAGGACATATTGGAGGTCTTCAAGGAATATTACATGGCACTGTACAATTCAAGAGTACGGGACACGGAGGGGGCCGTAGAGGAATTTTTGGAAGGCATCTCACTGTCTAAATTGTCTGAGGAAGATAGGATGAGGTTGGATGAACCTGTGAGTGTGGAGGAGGTGGAATGTGCAATTCTGTCTATGCCCAATAACAAATCACCGGGTGCTGATGGTCTACCTGGAGAGGTGTACAGGGAGCTGGTGGAACTGCTAGCTCCAAAATTGAAATCTGTGTTTGATGAGGCTTTGGTGAAGGGGGCGTTACCGAGATCAATGGAGGAAGCGGTGATAGTGGTTCTGCCAAAGGAGGGGAAAGACCCCATGGATGCGGAGTCGTATAGGCCCATATCGTTGTTGACAACGGATGTCAAAGTACTCGCTAAGATCCTGGCCACCCGGCTCACCGGGGTTGCGCATACTGTTATTCACGAGGACCAGTCGGGCTTTATGCTCAACCGCTCCACGGCTGTTAACTTGAGAAGATTATTTCTTAATATGCAGCTGCCTGCTGATAATGGTGGCGGGAGAATAGTGATGTCATTGGACGCTAGAAAAGCATTTGATAGCGTGGAATGGAAATATTTATGGAAAATCATGGAAATAATGGGATTTGGCCCCGCATTCATGGCCTGGGTGAAGTTATTGTACTCATCCCCAAGGGCGGTAGTTAAGGTGAATGGTGAACGGTCCGGGATGTTTGACTTACATAGGGGCACAAGGCAGGGGTGCCCGCTGTCCCCGCTATTGTTTGCGGTGGCAGTGGAGCCCCTGGCGGCCAAAATAAGAGCTGAGAGAGGAGTGGTCGGATTTAAATTTGGGAGGCTGGAAGAAAAAATATCACTGTATGCCGATGACATCCTGTTCTTTCTGGAAAATGCAGGAGAGACATTGGGGTGCACGATGGATGTAATTAAACACTTTGGGAGCATTTCGGGACTGGAGATAAACTGGCACAAGTCTTATGTCATGGCTGTAGATAGACCAATAAAAGCGGAGGAGATAGATGAGAGGGGGAAGCAGCTCCAGCTGGTTTCACAATTTAAATACCTTGGGATATGGGTGGCGCTTCCATTGACACGATTCACGGATCTGAATTTAGTTCCTCTGCTAGAGAAATTTAAAAAGAAAATAGGCGCATGGTGCCAATTGGCTTTGACGGTGACGGGTAGAACTAACCTGATTAAGATGGTCCTTATGCCACAACTAATGTACGTTTTGCACAACTCACCGATATGGCTACCAAAAAAACGGTTTCAGGGTATTGATTCTATCTTCAGATACTTGATATGGGGCAAGAGGCAGGCAAGGATTAAATTGGGAACGCTGCAAAATGGGAAGAAGGAGGGAGGATTGGCCGCACCCAATCCCTGGGTCTATTTCTTGACAGTACAGGGCCAGCATGTCAGGGGATGGAGAGAACCCGATTGTGGAGGGGCAGCTTGCCGGGTGCTGGTACATGTGTCGGGGAGACGCCCACTGGTCCAGGCGTTAGAGGATGGTACCTTTAAGAAATTGGGAGCAATATATCCTACCTTAGGCTTGACTCAGAAGGTATGGGACACTATTAAAAAGATCAGGGGGGTGGACGGGCTGACTAAGTACTCACCGGTGTTGGGCAATGAACATCTGCCGGAACTTAATAAGCTGTGTCAAATGGGCAATTGGAAGGCGCAAGGAGTGAGATATGTGTGCCAGCTGCAGAGTGGAACGGACCTGAAGACCTTTGAGAAATTGAGAGAAGAATTTGATTTGCCTTTGGTGTGGGAATTTCAATACTATAGGCTTCGACATGCTTGGAGGGCACAGTGTGGATTGGGAGCCATGACGGTTCAGGGTGACATTGTACTAGACTCTGTGTGCATGAAGGGAGGGACGAGGGGAGTCATATCGAGCCTATATCATGACCTACTGCACTCCTATCTGGGGGGAAATCACTTCATTGCAAAGAGTAAATGGGAAAGGGAGGTGGGTACCCTCACAACAGAACAATGGGAGGCAATTCTAGAATATGTCCCGAAGATCTCTCTAAGCGAGCAGGCACGGATCTCCCAATTATACATAATACATAGGACATACAAAACACCGCTGCGCTTGTACAAGGCGGGCTTGAGGGGAGATTCCAATTGCCCTAGATGTGGCACGGACCAGGCCGGACTGCTACACATGCTATGGTCATGCCCGCGGCTAGTGGCTTATTGGTTGGTCGCTGTTAACAAAATTGAGAGGGCTTATACATGTACAATTGACAGAAACCCGGTGCTGTGTGTTTTGGGGGAGGTGGATGGAATACCTGTCTCAGAACATTACAAAGTGGCGATAGCGCGATTGCTATATGTGGCACGCAAACTAATAGCACGAAAATGGACAGATTCGGAACCCCCCACTAGGAGGGAATTTATTGCTCAGACACGTACGGTAATGCATTTAGAGGAAAGCATTTACAGGCGGAGGCATGGAGAGAGAACTTTTGGGAAAATATGGTCCGCATGGATGGCGGTAATATGATTGTCAATGTTCCCAGGTATGCCCGGCATAAGGAGTATTGGCGGGAGGGGGGAGGGGGGAGAGGGTTTTGACTGTATTACTACACGTTATGTGAATTGTTATATGTATATTGATAACTGTTTGCTGTAAATTTTTGAAACCTAAATAAAAATAATTGGTTTAAAAAAAAAAAAAAAAAAAAGTGTGGTGCGCAGTGCTCACCAGGTTAGGTTGTGATAAAGCACAATTCTTAAAGGAGCGCAAGGTATGATCCAGTTGCTGCTGCTCCTCAGATTGGGGGGGGGGTCCAATAT
Organism: Phyllobates terribilis; assembly: GCF_046119375.1. Taxonomy (NCBI): domain Eukaryota; kingdom Metazoa; phylum Chordata; class Amphibia; order Anura; family Dendrobatidae; genus Phyllobates; species Phyllobates terribilis. The sequence continues at coordinate 201,717,018 of NW_027362763.1, forward strand.
AGAGATCAGGTAGAGGAGGTACTCTGGGCTGCTGGTTGGAGGATCCAATATAGACATCAGGTAGAGGAGGTATGCTGGGCTGCTGGGTGGGGGATCCAATATAGAGATCAGGTACAGGAGTTATGCTGGGCTGCTGGTTGGAGGATCCAATATAGAGATCAGGTAGAGGAGGTATGCTAGGCTGCTGGTTGGAGGATCCAATATAGAGATCAGGTAGAGCAGGTATGCTGGGCTGCTGGTTGGGAGATCCAATATAGAGATCAGGTAGAGGAGGTATGCTGGGCTGCTGGTTGGGGGATCCAATATAGAGATCAGGTAGAGGAGGTATGCTGGGCTGCTGGTTGGAGGATCCAATATAGAGATCAGGTGGAGGAGGTATGCTGGGCTGCTGGTTGGGAGATCCAATATAGAGATCAGGTAGAGGGGGTATGCTGGGCTGCTGGTTAGAGGATCCAATATAGAGATCAGGTAGAGGAGGTATGCTGGGCTGCTGGTTGGAGGATCCAATATAGAGATCAGGTAGAGGAGATATGCTGGGCTGCTTGTTGGAGGATCCAATATAGAGATCAGGTAGAGGGGGTATGCTGCGCTACTTGTTGGGGGATCAAATATAGAGATCAGGTAGAGGAGGTATGCTGTGCTGCTGGTTGGGGGGTCCACTATAGAGATCAGGTAGAGGAGGTATGCTGGGCTGCTGGTTGGGGGATTCAATATAGAGATCAGATAGAGGAGGTATGCTGCGCTAGTGGTTGGGGGATCCAATATAGAGATCAGATAGAGGAGGTATGCTGCGCTTGTGGTTGGGGGATCCAATATAGAGATCAGGTAGAGGAGGTATGCTGCGCTACTGGTTGAGGGATCCAATATAGAGATTAGGTAGAGGAGGTATGCTGCGCTACTGGTTGAGGGATCCAATATAGAGATTAGGTAGAGGAGGTGTGCTTCGCTGCTGGTTGGGGGATCCAATATAGCGATCAGGTAGAGGAGATGCGGGTATCCTGTGCTGCTGGTTGATAGTAAATAAGGATATCCAGAGAGTCCAGAGTATTGTAGAATATTTGCAGTTTTATTGTTAACGCGTTTCAAAGTCTATGGTTCTCCTGATGAAGAAGTCATAGAGACTTTGAAACGCGATGAGGATAAAACCGCAAATATTCATTCTACACTATTCTGGACTCTCTGGATATCCTTATTTACTATCAACCAGCAGCACAGGATACCCAGATATCATTTGTTGACATTTTCCAGTAATTCTAATGTGTAACGCTAGCTTTACCTTGTGCTACTGGGCTCTGTACATCACAAAGGCTGTTATTACCCCAGGGTATAAGGCTCGCAGGACAAACACTTGGAGGCGCAGATGTTTGCGGCGTGCAGGCGGCAGACTCTGATATTATTGGCATATTACGTATCAGATCCTTTGTTAGTCTAGAATACCACTGTTTATCTTTCTGAGTTTTGGTCCCAGCATTCACCGGGCTCCTGAAATACTTCATTGTACTTTACAGAAATGAGAAAAGTATGTACTTGAACTATCCATGAACTGCAAGTGAAGGGGAATTGTCAGTTCTCCAATCTAGACTTTCCACTATGAATTGTTTAGTGATTTTGTATAAATGCACCTTACCTTGTTTTCCACTGCAATGTTGTCACATATGAGACCTATGATCAGAGATCTTATTCTCTCTACTAGGGGACAGTAGGGGACAACCCCGTTAAGCATGTATAGCACATGTACAGGTCTTACCCTCGGGACCCTCACTTATTGGAAAAGTGATTCCCATTCTCTGATTCCTGATCTCTAAACTCCCCACCATTGGAGAGGTTGCCATGATTGCTGTATTGGCTGCAAACCACCGGAGTTACGGAAAGTGGCAAGCTCAGCTCTCCATTGGGCTTTGTGGACAAGATGGTGGCTGTAAGTTGGCCAACGAGCGTCAGCAGAATATAAAAAAACTATTGATAAAAAAATTTCCATTTCTAATGGCAATGGTCCGATTCATTATTGCCTTTACCCCTTTTTTTAACCAGTTTTTCGTTTTGCGCCTTATTCCTCTTCTAATTTTTTCCTTTTTAAAGTATATTTGATCTCTCTTTGCCTGTTTTTTTCATGTTCGCCTTTTTATTTTTGCAGGTTTTGGGGTTTCCAATTTTTTTGGACTGATTCATAAGTTGCGACTTTTTAAAAAGCTACAAAATTTTTGGTGCAATTGTACTCCAGTCTACCCCAAAGTGATTTTATGTATGCCAAATTTAGAAAACTTTGCAGAACGTGCAACTTTTTGAGCTAAAAAGTTGCAAAAAAAAAAAGGTTTAAGGCAAAAATAATCATTTTTGAAAATTCATGAACCATTGTGCATCATTTTAAAGAATTTGCCCCAATGAACGTCAGCTACTAATATTAGACGAAAAAAAGAAAAGTTACCCCAAGTTCTTCTTTTGCACAAGTTTTATAGTTATTTTTAAAATATATTTTGGAGGCCAAGCTGTATGTGAAAATGTATTTGCTGTCTTTTGTTTTCTGGTCTTGATTACAGAGGTAGTTAAAGGTATGATAAATGGTTTTTACATATTAGATACTGAAGGGGTCCAGGAGGATAAGGATAATGGGGCTTATTACACCCATTATAAAGAGAGAGGTCAGCCTGGGCCAGACTATCCAATATACAGTGGGTACGGAAAGTATTCAGACCCCTTTACATTTTTCACTCTTTGTTTCATTGCAGCCATTTGGTAAATTCTAAAAAGTTCATTTTTTTTCTCATTAAAGTCCACTCTGCACCCCATCTTGACTGAAAAAAAAAACAGAAATGTAGACATTTTTGCAAATTTATTAAAAAAGAAAAACTGAAATATCACATGGTCATAAGTATTCAGACCCTTTGCTTAGACACTCATATTTAAGTCACATGCTGTCCATTTCCTTGTGATCCTCCTTGAGATGATTCTACTCCTTCATTGGAGTCCAGCTGTGTTTAATTAAACTGCTAGGACTTGATTTGAAAAGGCACACACCTGTCTATATAAGACCTCACAGCTCACAGTGCATGTCAGACCAAATGAGAATCATGAGCTCAAAGGAACTGCCCAAGTTGCTCAGAGACAGAATTGTGGCAAGGCATAGATCTGGCCAAGGTTACAAAAGAATTTCTGCATTACTCAAGGTTCCTAAGAGCACAGTGGCCTCCATAATCCTTAAATGGAAGAAGTTTGGGACCACCAGAAGTATTCCTAAATCTGGCCGTCCAGCCAAACTGAGCAATCGTGGGAGAAGAGCCTTGGTGAGAGAGGTAAAGAAGAACCCCAAGATCACTGTGGCTGAGCTCCAGAGATGCAGTAGGGAGATGGGAGAAAGTTCCACAAAGTCAACTATCACTGCAGCCCTCCACCAGTCGGGCCTTTATGGCAGAGTGGCCCGACGGAAGCCTCTCCTCAGTGCAAGACATATGAAAGCCCGCATAGAGTTTGCTCAAAAACACATGAAGGACTCCTAGACTATGAGAAATAAGATTCTCTGGTCTGATGAGATGAAGATAGAACTTTTTGGTGATAATTCTAAGCGGTATGTGTGGAGAAAACCAGGCACTGCTCATCACCTGCCCAATACAATCCTAACAGTGAAACATGGTGGTGGCAGCATCATGCTATGGAGGTGTTTTTCAGCTGCAGGGACAGGACGACTGGTTGCAATTGAAGGAAACATGAATGCGGCCAAGTACAGAGATATCCTGGATGAAAACCTCTTCCAGAGCGCTTTGGACCTCAGACTTGGACGAAGGTTCACCTTCCAACAAGACAATGGCCCAAAGCACACAGCTAAAATAACAAAGGAGTGGCTTCAGAACAACTCTGTGACCATTCTTGACTGGCCCAGCTAAAGCCCTGAACTAAACCCAATTGAGCATCTCTGGAGAGACCTGAAAATGGCTGTCCACCAACGTTCACCATCCAACCTGACGGAACAGGAGAGGATCTGCAAGGAAGAATGGCAGAGGATCCCCAAATCCAGGTGGGAAAAACTAGTTGCATCATTCCCAAGAAGACTCATGGCTCTACTAGCTCAAAAGGGTGCTTCTACTCAATACTGAGCAAAGAGTCTGAATACTTATGACCATGTGATATTTCAGTTTTTCTTTTTTAAGAAATTTTCAAAAATTTCTACATTTCTGTTGTTTTTTCAAGTCAAGATGGGGTGCAGAGTGTACTCTAATGAGAAAAAAATGAACTTTTTAGAATTTACCAAATGGCTGCAATGAAACAGAGTGAAAAATGTAAAGGGGTCTGAATACTTTCCGTACCCACTGTACCTATGTATGTATGTGGCTGATACATCTACGAATGGTTCTTTTCAGTGAATGACTATGAAACCTACTAAAACATTGGATTCTGAGAGCTGGTTTTAGAGCCTCCATTATTTTCTACATGTCAGGGGGTAAAAACAATAGTTTTTCTTTTAAATATTACTTCCTCAAAAAAGAGATCTTGTTGACTAGAGACTTACATACCATCGGCACTGATGGAGCCTGGTCGGTTCACCTCTACAAGGTAATGGATTTTCTTGGAAGAAGCAGATGGTATCATCTCAAGAAAACCAAATACGCAAGCTGTCGAAAGAAGCGCTGTGGAAAAAAAAATTAAATGTAAACTTCCAAACATAAAAGCAAGACATAAAAGTCAAAAAATAAAATATATGTCTCATCGTTCAGGAGCTTGTATTAGTAGGGAAGGAAATATTTTCCTGGTCATAGACTTCCTGTCACTCGCCTCATAGGGGAAACACAATAGGCATTGTACATTCACCTACACAATGAACAACAGTTTATCCTCTATTTGTAGCAAGAATTAATTTCGTACCTAATTTGTAATATTTAGGTGCGGCATGCTTACTCAAGATATACTGTGTATAGTGTCTCTAAGCGGCTTTCTTTGGAAAAGGATGTTCAATAAAAAAACGCCATTACCCTGGAATATCCGGAGTTCTCTCTCTAATACCAAATCTTGTAACAGGGTTTGTTCATACCAAGCTTTACATGCTGAAACTTCCCGCCATAGGTCTGCATGTTTATTAGACTGGGTTCAGACGGGCGTTTTTCATGGTCCATAAATGGCCCTCAATGCCTGGACAGACCACGGGTCTCGAACTTACAATCTTATATGTGTTTATGAAGCTGTAAGTTTGGGTCGAGAGACCTGTGCACAGTCTGGGTACTGCAGTCCGTATACGGACTGTGAAATTCAGGCATATGAACCCAGCCTTAGCCTAAGGGGGCGAATCCATGTGTGGCTACTTGCTCAACATATCACTTATTAAATCAATTTTGAAAAACCATGTTAGGAAAAAGTGAGGCAACAGGGATCCCAAATTTGAAACCCGGAGCAAATCACTAGTAGTCAGGAGCCCAAGCTTCCACCTACGATACTGCTTTATAGCCATGGAGTACAGTTTCCTTAAAAAGCAATGGCTGCTCACCTTGATTGATCACATTTGTTCTTTCTGTGCAAATATTTAAAGGCGTTCTCCTATGAAAATAAGTTATCATCTATTTTCAAGATAGGTGGTAACTTCTAGATTGGTGAGGGTCCGAGCACTGGGAGCTCCGCGATCATTAGAATGATATTCATTCCATTGATTTTCTATGGGGCTTCTGAGTGATGTGGCAGTCCCCATAGGGAATTAATGGAGCGGCCATCGAGCATGCTGTGCACTGCTGCTCCATTCTACAAGGATAAAAGTGCCTTGCTCTGAAACTTCTTTTCACTGGTCAACCTCTTTAGTGCACTTTAAAATGAAGCAACTTTACAACTCTTCAGTCACTGACAATATTTCGGAGCCATTATGCGTTCATTTTTTATCTGTTATAGACTAAGCTGGTGCCAACACAGGGCGCTCAGAAGTCAGAAATGGAGTAGTCGGGCTAAGGCTGGATGATGAGATTGGCGCAGCTCTAATGTAAAATACATCAGTCATTTCTACATATTTCTATGTCAAACACATCACTACTATTCCCAGAAGATGAATGATGAGATGCTGCTCCGCACAATAGTGTGTGACACACAGACCGGCCTGAACTTGTAGAAATGCCCTCTGATGTTTTACCCTCCATTGTATTCATGTTGGGATTTGCAGGAACTTGCAAGCTATCATCTTATCTGCCAAGTTATCTCTCTGACAGTTCATGCATGCAATGATAGTACAGGCTGTTAACACACTAGGGGTCATTTTATAGGGAAGAGATCATCAGAAAAGGACCTATTGTTGACATTAGGTTTTCGTGTTACATGTAATTGTTAAACATTTTTTGACTTATCACAATATTTCTTGGAAAACCAAACTTGTTAATATTGCAATTTTCACATTGGCCACTAGAGGTTTTTTAGTCTGTAACTTCCCGTCCATTCAGGAAGAGTTTTCAGCAGGCTCCTTATCATTAGAGGCAGGGTTTTAATGACAGGTAACACCTCTATACACAGCCGATAACACAGGATCCACCAATCACAATAGAGGATGTCAGCCTTCCCTTTATAATCACTCTTACACATTCTCATTAGATGCTTTAATACCAAAGATAGGGTCTAGGCCTGACCATTGTAACTATGTACAAGTGTTGTTTCCTGAAACAACAGGAAGTTAGAGCCTGGAAAACCAGGCCAGTAAAAATGGCAAGATTTCTATTTTTTTTTTTTTTTTAAATGTACATGTAATACCAAACCTTAATTAAACACTAGGTCATTTTCTGATAATTGTTTCTCTTTTTAAAGCTTTATATGATAATAGCTGAACCCTTTCATATTGGCAGTGTTTAAGGGCTAAGGCCTCATATAGCCATTTTTTTTTTAATCTACCATATGGTTCCCAAGATATAGGCTTTTTCATTTCTTGCAATTTATGACCTTTATCAAAGAGGCATGGCTTACATAACTCACTGCTTTTGACCAATATGGTATGACTTGCCGCCAATGTCCAATCTGCAATGGCCTGACTGATGTGACCCTGTGTTCGCTAGGACTAAGTGCCAGATCCTCAAAAAAAAAAAAGTGCATGCTCCTTTGTCTTCTGGAATTCCATTGTGTAGTTATTATTTTGGCAACGAACAACCTATAATTGATCAGGGAAAGGTTGAACTTGAGGAACGTGTTTTCGAGAAACTTACTGTAAGGACATAGGAAAGGTAACGTGTGAAGGAGAACTACGTGAGTTTTACGGTGGATCAACCAAATGAGACCACAATAGATGAACTGATAGGAACAAGGTGACCAGTCTTACTACAGAAATAACCAGTACTGTGAAGGGGAAGCTGATGAACAGATAATGAAGACAGGAGGATGTACTAGAAGAGTAAACCGGCTGTGAAGGGCAGGTGGAGGTAATAGGGGATGGGGTGATTTCAGTATTTGATAACCATACACCACAACTAAATTGGATGAAATGTCAAAAAGTAAAAACAAATGCTTCATTCTCACATGTTCATAGCTCCAATCCATCAATGAAAATGCAATGATCTTCCCGAGAATTTCGAGGTCAGAAAATTGTCCATGTAGTGTTACAGTGAAAGATAAGCAACACAGTTCTGGGGATGTTGAAATGTGGGTGAAGAAGGAAGTAGCTGCTTTAATATTATCAATGGATCTTGCTGTGTAGTATTTATCCATTTCTTTAACACTGAAGTGAATAAGGCAATGCTGTAATACCTGCAATACCCGGCATAGCCACTAGATGACATAGAAGTATACAGTGGAGTGTAGACAATGAAGAGGCTGCAGCGATCACCTGAACGCCAAAGTCAAATGACTTTTAGGCAAGAGTGCCTAGAATCGATCCCCCCCAATCTAATATTGATGGCCTAGACCAGTAATACTGTGATCTTAGAAAGACCCCCTTAAGGGGTTTCCAAGACTAAGGTATTGACTACCTATCCTTAGGATAGGTAATCAGTATCATATTGGTGGGTTCCAGTACTGCTGAAAGCACACAATATACAGAACTGAAACAACACAGCTCATTACACCATGTAGTGGCCATTGTCGGGTACTGCGGCTGCCCTACCATTCATTTCACAGTGAACCGCCACTACACAGTGTATGGTAATGTGGGCAAATTGGTGACTACTGTTGAAGTCGCTAAGGTAGGAGTCACACCAAAGCCCTGCTGCCGGTACTGGCTTATAGGCTCCTCTATCACATAAGAAGTAACCTAAATTATAAATGGTAGGTGGAGGGGCCTTTATAGAATTTGGATTGGGTCCCAGGGGCTTATAGCAAGTAATATATATATATATCTATGGGTCAGAATAGATTAAAAAAACTAAATTAGGCAATTTTCACCTCACCAATACTCAGGTGCTCCTATTTTGATGCTTCCTATGTGCCTCAAGGTTTCTAATTCCTGGTATCTTCTTGACTCAACTAATCAGAGGCTGAAGCTTGTCTCCGCTGTCACCAGTGATTGGCTGAGCAGGCAATTCTAGCATTTCCTGTGTGCGGCACAAAATTGAGACCACTAGGGTACACAGGTAGCATCAGAACCAGTGAAACAATAGGGGATCAGGGAGGTGAGTCTTTCTTTTTTATTTGGAATATTTCTTCTTTTATTTATTTTTTTTAACCCATTCAGATTCATGAGTAAATGATGTTTACCTCCCAGACAACACACTACTACATGAATACCTATAAGTGACCAAACATAGTAAAGGCTCTCCTGAAAACAGCCAAAAAAAAACTACAAGATCAGGAATGACACAGCCCAAATAAAATTAAATCATTCTTTATTGATGCAAATATATGTAAAAAAAAAAAATATAAAAACAGATAAAAAGGAGAAAGTCAAATAGAAGCTGGAACCACGCAGGGAGCCCTTGATATGAATATGTTGGATCCTCAAGAGGGGTAAAACAAAGTGTTTACAAATAGATAACCTAGAGAAAATCCTACAATGATCCAATAGATCTTTGACAGTTAAGGCCCCGTCACACATAACGAGATCGGTAGCGAGATCGTTATTACATCACGGTTTTGGGATCGCTGGAGAGTCGTTTCGTGATCGCTGTGGAGCTGTCAAACATGCAGAACTTCCCAACGATTTCGGCCGCCCCAGCGATCTAACTAACGATCTCGGCGGTCGTTGGGACGCTTTCACACAGCAGCTATTTCAACGATCCACACCTGCATAGGGACTGTACTGTGTCACAAAGGCGTGCATAAAATTACTTTTCCGCACCCCCTCATCTCCGATTGGTGGACTCTACAACGATCTGCAAAATCAGGACTCAGTCGAATGAACGGATATCAACAGCCCGGAGAATTCTGCTAGGATCTGCAATCCAGCACGAGGTCAGAAACAAAGGATGGAATCGCTATTCTGTTGCCTTCTTTATGCACGGCGGAAAATGAGAACGCTGTAGCGACCACCAATCGGGGACGAGTGTGTGGAAAAGTCCAATTTATGCACGCCTACGTGTCTCAGTTCTGAATCGCTAACGAGGTCGTTGATAAGGTGTCAAATACAGCGATGCACACTGCCCAGCGGGAGCGCAACGACCCAGGAATGGTCCAGGAAGCTTTGTAACGATCAGCGATCTCACAGCAGGGTCCTGATCGTTGCTACCTGTCAGACATAACGACATCGCTAGCAAGATCGCTATTGCGTCACAAAAACTGTGACATATCAACGATCTCACTAGCGATCTCTTTATGTGTGACGGGGCCTTTACCCTCAAATGTAGAGAAAAAGGTATATACATACAGGGGGATAGCCCATAATGCTAATCCCGTAATTGGGTCAAGCAAAGGTCATAAACAAACAGAATAGTGATAACTAAGATGGTGAGTCTGGTGTCACACACAAAAGTAAACTGGAAAGAATCCTACAAAAAGAGGACACACTGAGAATACCATAGAATATAATGGAAATGACCTTGCTAACACAGAAGACAGAAGGTAAGTGATGAAGTCAAAGAAGGGCAGTAACCTGTGTGGAAACCAAAATATTCACCCCTGACGCGCGTTTCACCTTTAGCTTCTTCCAAGGGGTGATGTTAGGGCCTGGGCACCAGCTATGCTCCCATTTTTTTTACACTACTTTATACATCTGTGCCTTGTCAACAGTCCTGAATATGTGATAATTTGTGATAATCCTATTGGGTGAAGAAATTATACAGTATAAAGTGAAGTGATTTTACATAAAATGAGAAGAAATACTAATCGTAATCAGTATAAGGTATCATTTATTGATCTTTATAAGGCCAGACGTCATTCCTTCATTTGGGCTACTAAGTAGTTAATCTAATTCCCAGGTATTGTGTAGGCTCTGCTAATATACCCGTTCTGCACCAGTGACTGTAAATATTGTTCAGGAGTTGTTGCTGGCTGTGAGATGATCCAAAGGGTCAAAGATGTGTTTCTATATCAATTGTTGCTACTGTTGTAAAGAAAACTCATGGGTGGAACAGTAATGGGTCAAAGTTCAGATCAAAAAGAAAATATTTGGTCTGACTAAGGATCTGTATACATTGCCTCTGGAGAATTAAAAAGGGAAAGTCAATTGATTTAGAATGATCTGACATTTCCTACATATCGTACATATCTGTCATCAGAAAATAACTTATTGTTTAAATTATTTTTTATCTTTAATTAAAAAAATATATATTTTATATATTTTTATATTAAACGTATATTTTAAATAATTATTGATAGTAGTTATTTTTCTATTTTTCATGTACGTGTATTGAAGAAAATTTGAAATGTTGAAATTTTCACTGAGCCTCATAATAGGCTGATACTTCCTGTTGTGTAAAGTTAACTGTTCAGCAGTCAGTTATCATCACAGGCAGGAATACAATGACCGTTATCACCTATATATAGGTGACCCAGGATGCGCCATAATAGATGATGTGCTGGCCATAGCACACCTCCTCCCCTAATCATGAGCAGAATATAGAAAAACATTGACGGAGAGTTGATAAAAAAAAGGAAAGTATGCATTTAACTAGTAATTCAGTGGGGAAAAAAGTATTTAGTCAGCCACCAATTGTGCAAGTTCTCCCACTTAAAAAGATGAGAGAGGCCTGTAATTGACATCATATACCTCAACTATTAGAGACAAAATGAGAAAACAAATCCTGAAAATCACATTGTCTGATTTGGAAATACATTTTTTTCAAATTTTGGTGGAAAATAAGTATTTGGTCAATTACAAACAAGCAAGATTTCTGGCTCTCACAGACCTGTAACTTCTTCTTTAAGAGGTTCCTCTGTCCTCCACTCATTACCTGTAGTACTGGCACCTGTTTGAACTTGTTATCAGTATAAAAGACACCTGTCTGCAACCTCAAACAGTCACACTCCAAACTCCACTATGGTGAAGACAAAGAGCTGTTGAATGACACCAGAAACAAAATTGTAGCCCTGCACCAGGCTGGGAAGACTGAATCTGCAATAGACAAGCAGCTTGGTGTGAGGAAATCAACCGTGGGAGCCATGATTAGAAAATGGAAGACATACAATACCAATGATAATCTCCCTCGATCTGGGGCTCCACACAAGATCTCACCCCGTGGGGTCAAAATGATCTCAAGGACGGTGAGCAAAAATCCCAGAACCACACGGGGGGACCTAGTGAATGACCTGCAGAGAGCTGGGACCAAGGTTACACAGGCTACCATCAGTAACACACTACGCCGCCAAAGACTCAGATGTGTCCCCCTGCTTAAGCCATTACATGTCCAGGCCCGTCTGAAGTTTGCTAGAGAGCATTTGGATGATCCAGAAGAGTATTGGGAGAATGTCATATGGTCAGATGAAACCAAAATTGAACTGTTTGGTAGAAACACAACCCGTCGTGTTTGGAGGAGAAAGAATGATGAGTTGCATCCAAAGAACACCATACCTACTGTGAAGCATGGGGGTGGCAACATAATGCTTTGGGGCTGTTTCTCTGCCAAGGGACCAGGACGACTGATCCGTGTACATGAAAGAATGAATGGGGCCATGTATCGTGAGATTTTGAGTGCAAACTTTCTTCCATCAGTAAGAGCATTAAAGATGAAACGTGTCTGGGTCTTTCAGTATGACAATGATCCCAAGCACACCGCCAGGGCAATGAAGGAGTCGCTTTATAAGAAGCATTTCAAGGTCCTGGAGTGGCCTAGCCAGTCTCCAGATCTAAACCCTATAGAAAACCTTTGGAGGGAGTTGAAAGTCCGTGTTGCCCAGCGACAGCCCCAAAACATCACTGTTCTAGAGGAGATCAGCATGGAGGAATGGGCCAACATACCAGCAACAGTGTGTGCCAGCCTTGTGAAGACTTACAGAAAACGTTTGACCTCTGTCATTGCCAACAAAAGATATATAACAAAGTATTGAGATGAATTTTTGAAATTGACCAAATACTTATTTTCCACCAAAATTTGAAAAAAAATTTCTTTCCAAATCAGACAATGCGATTTTCAGGATTTGTTTTCTCATTTTGTCTCTCATAGTTGAGGTCTACCTATGATGTCAATTACAGGCCTCTCTCATCTTTTTAAGTGGGAGAACTTGCACAATTGGTGGCTGACTAAATACTTTTTTTCCCCACTGTAAATATGATACCAAAAGTGATACATGCTTTTTAAGAAGATTATGCAGTTTTGGTGCATTCTGTGATCTCAGGCCACCCATGAGGAGGTTAATTACAACCATAACCCCCTGACACTGGACATTCTACACAATATTCCAATTACATTTCCATTGATTTGCTACGTCCTTTGCTTAAAAATATGGAAATCCGTGGTATTATGAGTTCGTGAACTTCACCAATGTAATTTTCTTACATGTTTATATGACCTACTAGAAGGTATTTTTTTCTGGATTTTTCCTTTTAAGGAGTTATCCAATTAAAGAAAACTATACTTAATTATTCTTAAAATAGTAATTTACGCCAAGTACTAATATAGTTCAATTTTCCTCCATCTATGGGTGTCGGCTCTGGTGCCAGGTTCACTTCTGGACTATGCTTAACATAGGACTTTTCCCTTGTCAGCAAGCCATCAGAGTTATGTATGAAGGGGGCTGACTGATTGGCTCATGTCAATAACTAAGCTCAGCCCCTTCCCTGTCACTGACAATACTATTTATAGGCATATTTTTGTATATTTTTTTTAACTGGACAATCCCTTAAAATGTTCCAAGTGCTGGGATATTACAGAGCCATGATATGTGGTCCCTTAGGAGAAGGGCTATGAACCATGAAAACAACCACTAATGATCTATGTGTTCCCAATATTCATGACTATGATCCAAGACATTACATAAGAAGTATGATTTACTTTGTGGTGAAAGCAGCATTTAAATGATGTGAGAAATACTGTTGTTTCAAAACTTTGCATAAATTAATTATTGCAGAAAATATAAGAAATTTGAAATATATCTTAACAGAGAAATTAGATTTTTTTTCTTCACTTATGAGCCACTTCTCCCTCCTTCGCTGTCTATTGAACTCATATTCATTCTGAAAAACAACTAGCATTCATCTTATTTGCAAGGGAGTCTGACAACTCACTGATAATAAAGTGTATAAAGCACTAATAAAACCTATTAAGGGGACTGTGGGCGTGAGCATGCGTAGGACAGTGGGCATGATAGCATGCTTAGGGAGACACAGATAGATTGTGCTGCAGTTTTCTTCTAAGTGTGTATCTCACCACCAGTGCTGGATTCACAGCCACACAGCTCAGTACTGCTGTATAATGTCATTCCTGCTGCTGATTCTGAGCATGTGCTACACAGAGAGGAACAGGAAATTCTCATGTTTCTGTGTGCTGTGTAGGGGACATGACACCTCAGAGACAAATAAAATTAAAGAAGGAGCTTCAGAGGTGAAAACTGTTAAACCAAAGTGCTCGTAAGAATGCTCATTTCCTACTATCATTCCTAAACATTTTTATCACCTGATGAGTGAGCAAAGCTTTTTGTCATAGGGTGATCAGATTGTTTATGCCAGCATAAAAATAATTGTTATAATCGGCAGCACATGATTATCAGCACCCGCTGTTTAAGACTCCTCTAAGTTCTGAAGAACTTTGAATTCTGTAGTGTACAGTTCATGGCCTAGGGCAGAGGTCCCCAACCGCCGGTCCGCGGACCAGGACCGGGCCGTTGGGGTTTTTCAGCCGGTCCGCGGCGCCGCTCACAGCTAGCTCCGCAGCCCTGCGCCTGGTCAGAGCTCGCTCTGTGTGGATTTATAATGTTTTCTGCCATAGCCGTGACAGCTCGCAGCTCCCGGCAGAGAACATTATGCAGGACGGGGTGGGGCGTCGGGCGGGTCTTAGTGACGCAGCCCTCCACAGCACAGCATGGTACCTGTTGTACGTCACGGGGCGGGTCTTAGTGACGCGGCCCTCCTGCACAGCATGGTGTGTTCCTGACGGGGTGGGGCGGCAGGCTCTCCTCACTGACACGCCCCCGGCAGAACATGTTATGTGGGGCGTGCTGGGGCAGCAGACTGGCTTCAGTGACGCGGCTCCCGGTACCGGTGTTCAGTGTGTAGCGCTGCTAAGCAGCAGCGCTGTATACACTGACGCTCAATGTACAATGCTGCTACTTAGCAGCGCTGTACACCGAGGTCCCGCCAGCATCCTCCCCATACAGCTCCACCCCTCCATAACCCCACCCCCATATGACCAAAGCCCCGCCCCCACCCCCACCGGGCCATGGAAAACTGGTCTTGCTTAAAGCCAGTCCCTGGTGCAAAAAAGGTTGGGGACCTCTGGCCTAGGGTACTGGCCACCTCTGCAGTCTATCAGTTGTGGCTGGTTTCCTAAGAAGTATGTGCTTGCAAGGTGCATGATAGCTGTGAAGGCTGCTGGATCCCTTGATCCTGCTAGCTTCAGTGCCCCTGCACTCCTCCAATGATGCAGAGGTAAAGCAACCTCTGCTTGCATTATTGGATAGCGCACAGCTCCGATCAGAGGCACCAATCATGCTGTTGGTCTGAACGCTCAATCTCCAGGAGCACACTGCCCTTCTTACCCGACAAACAGGAAGTTGGGAGGCAGAGAAGCGAGGGCGCTCCTGACGAAAGAAGGTTGGAAAGCCCCTTTAATGGCCGAAATCAGCCAATATAAATGGGCCTTTACGTCTATTTCATACTACACATTTTGTGCAAGGAATATGTTTAGAGACCAGTAGAATCATAGAATGTTAGGGTCAGAAGGGACCTCCAGGGTCATCGTGTCCAACCCCCTGCTCAATGCCAGATTCACTAAACCATCTCAATGGAATCATAGAATGTTAGGCTGTGTGCCCACGTAGCGTTTTTCAAGCGTATATGCTGCGGAATTTCCGCAGCGTAAACGCTTGAAAAACGCATGTATATCCGCACCCCATGGTCCCCAATGGCATTCCGCAATGTCAATGCCCATGCTGCGGATTTTTCCGCAGCGTATATGCTGCGGTCAAAAATCCGCAGCATGTTCATTAATTTTGCGGAAGCGCAGCGGAATCAATGTGCGGATGGTACCCAAGTCTGGATGAGAGGAGACTCTCCTCCAGACCTGGGTACCAAAGAACCTGTAAAAAAAAGAATAAAATAAAGTTTATACTTATCTTCTGATGTTTTCCCTCCGTCGCGCTGTTGTCTGAAGGACCTGCCACGTCATTGAGTCATGTGACCCACCACATGACTCAATGACGTCACCGCAGGTCCTGCACACAACAGCGTGAGCCACTCAAGCCTCCGGACGGGGCAGAGAATGCATCAGAAGGTGAGTATAAAGTTTATTTTTTTATTTTTTACCATTCTGAACAAGTTGTCGAGCACTTTTCCAAGTGATGCTTGGAGAAGTGCATGATAACCCGCATGCGGAAATGCATGCAAAGACGCCTCACAAACGCTTCTACCTGGCGGGAAAACCGCATGTAATATCCGCATGCGATTTTCCCGCCAGGGAGAAGCGTAAAAAATATGCTTCAGGTCCGCAACGTGGGCACATAGCCTTAGAGTTGGAGGGAACACTACAACTTTGCAGCTCCATAGTGATTTCATGCTTTTACAAAGTTACTCACCTTTTCTTGTATAAAGTGTTGGCACTGCTGATTCATGAGGAGGTGTCACTTCGTAGAGATTATTTGCTCTACAGTTATGACCTTTACATTCTAGTCTAACTGTGTTACACAGAGAACTGTATCAAATGTTTGTATTATTCCACTTTGTTACTTAAAGGGATCCTGCCACCTACTCCTTAAAGGGCTTGTATATATGAATATGCTGAGATTTCACCATGATACATTATGTGTAGCACCGAGTGCAGTGATCCAAGAGTCTGGTGTATTCATGAGCTGTGGCTCCCCCCGCCCTCATGCTGATGATTGACAGCTTTCTCCTTATTACTGTGCATAGAGATAAATCTGCCAATCAGCGGTGGGGGGAAAAGGCGAGGCCGCAGTATATTCATTCATAGCAAACGATCAGAGTGCCTGTCACTATTTCCTGCATAATCAAAGAGAAGTATGAAGTCAGTGACAGATTTCCATTAATTTTTACAGATCACCTTGTTTTGTCGCCTGTGAAGCCGAGGTGCAGCTCATGGCCTGGAGGAGCGCTGCTATGCTTCTGCCAGGGCTTATAACTCTAATATATGCAGTCTTGATAAGATCACAGGGTTCCTGGTTTAGTCTAGGTGTGTGAATGTGGAAATTGTTTAGAAAATGGGGAGAGGCAGAGGATTTGGGGTTAACTAAGGTAAGGAGGAAGGTGCTGTAATAAACTACCTTTTCTCCTACAGTATGTATTATCTTGTACATATTTAGTTGATGATGACTTATAGATAACATACAATTCCTGATATATATTATATATTATTGTCTGTTTATTTAAATGGGTTGTCTACTACTAGATAATCCCTCATTACTCTTCCCAGTGTGCTGCATAAATGAAGAAATAAAAATCTATGCTTACCTGTGTCTCCCGCCGGTCTCATGATATAAACTATGTCACATGATCGCTGCAGATAATCATCAGCCCCTGATCGGCTGCAGCATTCACAATGACGTCCGAGTAGAAGACGTTTGATGAGAGGATCAGCGATTAGCTGAAGCATACTGATTTTGGCTGCGTGCCCACGATGCGTTTTTCAAGCGTTTTTGCTGCGGAATTTCCTCAGCGGAAGCGCTTTTAAAACACTTGGTAATACGTGCCCCATGGTCCCCAATGACAATCCGCATGTTCTGTGCACATGCTGCGGAATTTTCCGCAGCGGATATTCTGTGCGGAAAAATCCGCAGCATGTCCATTATTTGTGCATTTCCGCATGCGGATTTGCCTACTCAATGTTTTTGAAAAACGCATGGCAAATCTGCATGTAAAAACGCTTCAAAAACGCGTGTTAAAATCCGCATTAAATTTTACTGGCAAGGACATGCAGAAACGCTGCGGAAATTTTCTGCTTCAATTCTGCATTGTGGGCGCATAGCTCTTCTCTTACTAAAGTGCATCTAAGCTGCAGGACCAGCCACAACCCTTGGACAAGCTTGGCCCTGTTTTTTGCAAGAAAGCAAATATGTTATTCTTATACCCTTTAATCCAGATTATAGAACAGTTTGTTTCTTATGGCTAAATTTTTCTTATTCAAAAATGCTGCGATCAGATGTTACTTTGGGGTTACAATTACACATAGTTTTTTGTGCGTTTCTGTGCTTGTTTTTTTGGCCCAAAGCCGTTGGTGAATTCTAGTAAGGCTATGTTCACAAGTTGCTCTTTTGCTGCGGTTTTTTCTGCAGGCAAAACCTGCTCTCTTGGCAGTAAAGAAGCTGCTTACAAAAAGCAGGTTTTTCTGCGTTTTTGCTGTGTTTTTTTACTTTTTGCTGCGTTTTTATTGTCTCTTGTGCATGCTAATAAAGTTTAGTGCCTAACAAAAAAAAACCCATGATGCAACTCCCTTAGGTTTTTGCAGCAAAACCTGAAACCTGGAGTTTTTTTGCTGCGTTTTTGCTGCATTCTTGCACTTGCTTTTTAGGGGATGTCCACACTAGGTGCTTTTTCAACGTTTTTTTTCTGCAGCAAAACCTAATCTCTTGGCAGTAAAGTTTGTGCCTCAAAAAAGTAGATTTTGCTTAGCTTTTGCTTGTTTTTTTTTTTCTGCGTTTTTGTCACTGTCCATTTGTCTCTTCATGCATGTTGATAAAGTTTAGTGACAAAAAATGACCTATTCAACTTCATCAGGTTTTGGCACAAAAAATGCTGAAAAACCTGTTTTTTTCAGCGTTTTTTCAGCATTTTTGTCACTGCTCATTACTTTCAATGGGTGAAAAAACGCTGAAAGAAGTGAGCTCTATTGTGCAAAAAAACATGCAAAGATACTGATGACAAAAAACCCATGATGTGTGCATGAGATTTCTGAAACGTCATAGCTTTTGCTGGTACTGTAAAACACAGCTGAAAATTTGCATAAAAAAACGCAGCAAAAACGCAACGTGTGAACATACACTTCCTATACTTCTTCTTCCGGCTGGACCAACTTCTGGCCTTGACTCAAAAATGTAATGTGTTTCCAACCTAAGTTCTGTAGTGAAATATAAAACTCCCTATATACAATACATTTTGAATTGTGGTGTTTTGGTGGCATTTTTGGTGATTTTTTTCAAAACGCACTCTCGGAGTATGGCATTTTTTACCATTTTTTTCAGCTGTCCATAAGCTTCTTTTTAGGATTTGAATAAAAGGAAGAAAAAAAAGCATGTATAAAATAGTAAAAGATAAAAAAGCACCGAAAATTCTTGTAAAAAAATGCAGCAAAAATTTTGTGTGTATGAAGGAGACTTTACAGCAAGTATTTTAACTTGGCAAAAATATTTACGTATTATAGGCACTGTGCGGCTGCTTATTGGGCACTTGTGATCCCGGTAATGGGGAGATTAAGACTTGTATTTCTCGGTCATCCAACCTGTATGACCATCAGCCCAGGTGTATTTACTATGCAGATTGGATTCAGTTTTTGGAGGAGATGTGGTTTAATTCAAAATTTTTCATATAAAATATTAGGATAGACCAGAGTAAACAGAATAAATGATGGTAGATTTCGGGAGACACAGTCACTTCTTTGACTCAACAGGTTGTTTTTACACATCAAAAGAATATGTCCTTAGGAAATCTCCATAGAAATGTCATTCAGAAAGATATAATGCATGCTAGTATAATCCTGTTGGTTATGAATTAAATATTATTGCACAATATGTGAGAATAAAGAAAGACAACTTTCAGAGCAAAGCTGTTTTTGCCATTTTGGTAAAAACCCATTTCTTTTGCAAAACCACAGTATTTTGCCATGATTATGTGAAAGAAACAAGACTGCAAAATGGTTTATTCATAGCACAGCTATGTGCACAAATAGTTTATGGCAGCACACGGTGGATTTACGGTGACAGACACTGCTGCTTTGAATTATACCTCTGTATGGCACAATAAATGTTTTATAGGGGTGAATAATAGCTCCATTATTATTATTATTATTATTCATCCTGAAGAAAATCCTCTCTGTCCCAGTATAAAATTGGAGGCACACAGTGCATAGCCTGCTCATAGTCATTTATGGTGGATCATTCCATCATTCCTTAAAGGATTATTTTTCTCTTTCCAAGTTATCACCTATCACAGAATAGGTGATAAATTGATAATCACTGAGGGTCCGACTGATACTGAGAATAGGGCTCTAAAAAAAAGTCCATCTGTTCATTGGCTGTTGGACTGCCAGAGATACAGGAGTACAGGGATCCGTTATTTCCTGCCAGTCCCATGGACAATAAATGGAGCACATGTGCACCCATTCTTGGCATTTTTTGAGAGCTGATGCAAACTATATGGGCACTGAGCAATCATTAGTATCTGTAAAACCAGTGCACAGGTCTCCTGGCAGCGTGCTTAGGGTGCGCGCTCGCTCCCTGTCTTTTAAAGGCACTCTTGATTTGTCCCCAGCCAGTAGCTGGGAGACACTAGGCACTTAAGGCACCTTCTCCTGTAGGGAGGTGCCGGAGCAACAATTGTTTCAGTCAGTCTACAAGCTGCTAGTCTGTTGTTAGGTCCCTGTACATGTCCAGTTCATCTAAATCAGTACCTGAACCTGAAACCGCACCTGCGGTACCTGAACCTGAAGCCATACCTGTACCAGAAACCGCTCCGGCAGTACCTGAACCAGGACCTGTGCTTGAGACCCATATTATGTATACCAGCACCAGTGTCGGCCTCGTCTGAACAAGCTCCAATATATGTTCCATCAGAATCCAGTCCTGCTTTGGACTCCGAGTCCGTGTCTACTTTTCTGACCCTTGGGATCGGCTGCCATGGTACCTGGATCTGTCCTGGAGTGGCACCTGGCATCCACCTGTGGCTCAAGTCTAACCCCACCATCAGGGGCTCTAGTGAAGACACAGGTGTAACAACCCTCCAGGCTTTCACCAGCCTGTGGCACAGTGGTTCCATGATCCAGCAGTGTGACAGTATCATTGTTCGGTCTCCATTCAGTTGGCATAGCGTCAGTGGCACCTCCCTTATTACCACGGAAACATTCTGCCAATAACATGAGTTTAGGGCCTGCATAAAGTAACCAGATAGCCAAGGAACGCACATTTACAGTGCTGGCCAAAAGTATTGGCACCCCTGCAATTCTGTCAGATAATACTCAGTTTCTTCCTGAAAATGATTGCAATCACAAATTCTTTGGTATTATTATCTTCATTTAATTTGCTTGCAAGGAAAAAACACAAAAGAGAATGAAGCAAAAATCAAATCATTGATCATTTCACATAAAACTCCAAAAAAGGGCCGGACAAAAGTATTGGCACCCTCAGCCTAATACTTGGTTGCACAACCTTTAGCCAAAATAACTGCGAACAACCGCATCCGGTAACCATCAATGAGTTTCTTACAATGCTCTGCTGGAATTGTAGACCATTCTTCTTTGGCAAACTGCTCCAGGTCCCTGATATTTGAAGGGTGCCTTCTCCAAACTGCCATTTTGAGATCTCTCCACAGGTGTTCTATGGGATTCAGGTCTGGACTCATTGCTGGCCACCTTAGAAGTCTCCAGTGCTTTCTCTAAAACCATTTTAGAGTGCTTTTGGAAGTGTGTTTTGGGTCATTGTCCTGCTGGAAGACCCATGACCTCTGAGGGAGACCCAGCTTTCTCACACTGGGCCCTACATTATGCTGCAAAATTTGTTGGTAGTCTTCAGACTTCATAATGCCATGCACACGGTCAAGCAGTCCAGTGCCAGAGGAAGCAAAGCAACCCCAAAACATAAGGGAACCTCCGCCGTGTTTGACTGTAGGGACCGTGTTCTTTTCTTTGAATGCCTCTTTTTTTTTCCTGTACACTCTATGTTGATGCTTTTTCCCAAAAAGCTCTACTTTTGTCTCATCTGACCAGAGAACATTCTTCCAAAATGTTTTAGGCTTTCTCAGGTAAGTTTTGGCAAACTCCAGCCTGTTTTTTTTATGTCTCGGGGTAAGAAGTGGGGTCTTCCTGGGTATCCTACCATACAGTCCCTTTTCATTCAGACGCCGACGGATAGTACGGGTTGACACTGTTGTACCGTCGGACTGCAGGGCAGCTTGAACTTGTTTGGATGTTAGTCGAGGTTCTTTATCCACCATGCGCACAATCTTGCGTTGAAATCTCTCGTCAATTTTTCTTTTCCGTCCACATCTAGGGAGGTTAGCCACAGTGCCATGGGCTTTAAACTTCTTGATGACACTGCGCACGGAAGACACAGGAACATTCAGGTCTTTGGAG
Organism: Phyllobates terribilis; assembly: GCF_046119375.1. Classification (NCBI taxonomy): domain Eukaryota; kingdom Metazoa; phylum Chordata; class Amphibia; order Anura; family Dendrobatidae; genus Phyllobates; species Phyllobates terribilis. The sequence continues at coordinate 201,738,776 of NW_027362763.1, forward strand.
ATGGACTTGTAGCCTTGAGATTGCTCATGCTTCCTCACAATTTGGTTTCTCAAGTCCTCAGACAGTTCTTTGGTCTTCTTTCTTTTCTCCATGCTCAATGTGGTACACACAAGGACACAGGACAGAGGTTGAGTCAACTTTAATCCATGTTAACTGGCTGCAAGTGTGATTTAGTTATTGCCAACACCTGTTAGGTGCCACAGGTAAGTTACAGGTGCTGTTAATTACACGAATTAGAGAAGCATCACATGATTTTTCAAACATTGCCAATACTTTTGTCCACCCCCCTTTTTAGGTTTGGTGTGGAATTATATCCAATTTGGCTTTAGGACAATTCTTTTTGTGTTTTTTCATTGAAGACAAATTAAATGAAGAGAATAATACCAAAGAATTTGTGATTGCAATCATTTTCAGGAAGAAACTGAGTATTATCTGACAGAATTGCAGGGGTGACAATACTTTTGGCCAGCACTGTATAGTCTAATCAGCGGTATGATTATATGAGCCAATGACATATAACAAGCGCTCTTATAAACACTTGTTCCCCTGATTATCGGCCTGTGTGAAGAGGCTACCAGAGATGCCTGGTGGCAACTTATCTCCCCCCCGAGAAGAAAAAGATTGTGCATAGAAATGTAACATGGCCGATCCTTCTTTTCTTTTCTGTTGGGGGTAAACAGTCCTGCTGATCGTTATTGGCACCCATGAAATTTAAGTACATAATGTGGAATATCTCCTGAAAAAAATTAATCAAGTGAAACCGTTTTTTTCTATACGTGTTAAATACAAAAGAGCAAATGATAATAATTTAAAACCAAAAACAATGGGAGGGAAAAATAGAAAAACCTAAAGCTTGCTGTGTCACTGGTATTGGCACCCTTTACATTAATTTAGTATGAAAACACATTTTGACTTGCCTGTGATGAATCACAAAAGAGATTCTCCTGTAATTCATTGTCAGTGCCCATGTGACATTAATTGGCTAATGAATGATAACTTCAGTGTTTTAAGCCACATGGTAGGCCCTGTTCCTTAGTCACAATGGTGAAGACAAAGGAGCTGTCGGAGGACATCAGAACTGCTATTATTAGCAAACACAAGACTTCCAAAGGGTATAAGGCCATCTCCAGAGACCTTGGTATCCCAGTTTCAACAGTGTGCAATGTTATTAAGAAGTTTGCCAAGCATGGAACCATCAAGAACCACCCTGAAAGTGGGGGAAAGAGGAAAATTAACAAGAGATGTCTTCGAAGGTTGGTGCGAATGGTGGAAAAAACACCATGTCAAACATCCAAAGACCTGAAGGCCAACCTGGGACAGTCTGGAGTCATGGTTTCAACAAGTACCATACGCCGCACACTAAGCGAAGCAGACCTTTATGGGCGAAGGCCAAGGTGGAAACCATTGCTGAAGAAAAGACATAAAAAGGAATGACTGATCTTTGCCAAAGGAGTACCTTGACAAACCACCATCCTTCTGGGAAAATATTCTGTGGACAGATGAAATAAAAGCAGAGCTTTTTGGCAGTGCAAAGCAACAGTTTGTTTACAGACAGCGCAATGAAGCTTATAAGGAAAAGAACACCTTACCAACAGTTAAGCATGGTGAAGGATTCATAATGCTGTGGGGTTGCTTTGCTGCATCTGATACTGGAGGCCTTGACTGTGTCACAGGAATCATGAAATCAGAGAATTATCAAGATATTTTAGAGTGAAATGTCCAACCCAGTGTAGGAAAACTTGGTTTGAGTCGAAGATCATGGGTCCTCCAGTAAGACAATGACTCTTGCACCCCTGCAATCTATCCCAATCTCTGCTGCCCGACTAATCCACCTGTCCCCCCGCTATTCCCCGGCCTCTCCTCTCTGTCAATCCCTTCACTGGCTCCCCATTGCCCAGAGACTCCAGTTCAAAACCCTAACGATGGCATATAAAGCCATCCACAACCTGTCTGCTCCATACATCTGTGACTAAGGCTGTGTGCCCACGTAGCGTTTTTCAAGCGTTTATGCTGCGGAATTTCCGCAGCGGAAACGCTTGTAAAATGCTAGGTAATCCGCACCCCATGGTCCCCAAGGGGATTCCGCATGTTCTATGCACATGCTGCGGATTTTTCCGCAGCGTTTATGCTGCGTACAAAAATCCGCAGCATGTCATTTAATTTTGCGGAAGTGCAGCGGAACTCCCGCCATTGACTTGCATTGAGACGCACAGAAACCGCGAAACATTTTTACAAGCGGCTTCTATGCGTCTCTATGTGCGGATGGTACCCAGTTCTGGAGGAGAGGAGACTCTCATCCAGACCTGGGTACCATTGTACCTGTAAAAAAAGAATAAAATAACAAATAAAGTTTATACTCACCTGTCCGGCGTCTTCTCTCTGAATGCCAGCAGCGCTGAAGGACCTTCGGTGACGTCACAGTCATGTGACCGCAGGCCCTGCACCGCTCTGTCTCGCGAGATGCCGGCATCCAGGAACCAGACAGGAAGCAGCACTGCAGCCACACCGGGGCCTCGGGGGTGAGTATAGCTTTATTTGTTCTAATTTTTACGGTTCACACTGTATAAATCCATGCTGTTTGCATGGATTTATACAGTGTGACCTAGTTGTCAAGCACTTTCCAAGTGATGCTATCGCCTGGAAAGTGCTTGTCAATCTGCATGCGGAAACGCATGTGAACCCGCATGTGGATCCGCATGTATTCTGCAGGAAAAACGCATGCACAATCTGCATGCGTTTTTTTCTGCCAGGGAGATGCAGAAATGCTGCAGAAATTTTCTGCTTCATTTCTGCATCGTGGGCACATAGCCTTAGTCTCCCGGTACTTACCTGCACACAACCTCCGATCCTCACTAGATCTCCTTCTCTACTCCCCTCTTATCTCCTCTTCCCACAATCGCATACAAGATTTCTCCCGTGCATCCCCCCTACTCTGGAACGCTCTACCCCCAACTCTCGGCTACCGTGGAAATCTTCAAAAGGAACCTGAAGACCCACGTCTTTCAACAAGCCTACAGCCTGCAGTAACCCTTGCTCCACCATACCGCTGCATGACCAGCTGTACCCTCACCTACTGTATCCTTACCCATCCCTTGTAGATTGTGAGCCCTTGCGGGCAGGGTCCTCTCTCCTCCTGTACTAGTCGCTGACTTGTTTTTGTTCAAATTATTGTACTTGTTGTTTCCTATGTATACACCTTTTAAACATGTAAAGTGCCATGGAATCAATGGCGCTATAATAATAAATAATAATAATGACCCAAAGCACACATCCCAAAATACACAGGAATGGTTGAAAAAGAAAAAAATGGACTGTTTTAAAATGGCCAGCAATGAGTCCTGATCTCAATCCCACTGAAAATCTTTGGGGTGAGCTGAAATCTGCCATTGGGAAAAAGAACCCTGCAAACATTAAAGAGCTTGTACAAACTGCAAAGGAAGAGTGGGAAAAAATTCCAGCTGAGAACCTTAAGAAGTTTATAGATGACTACAAGAAACTTTTGGAGGAAGCAATGCCAAAGAGTGTGCAACCAAGCATTAATTAGGGGTGCCTTTACTGCTGCACATGCTGTTTATTCTGTTTTTTTTTCTTTGAAATTGCAACATGGGAGTTGACAAACAATGTTTTATTGTTGTATTACTTTGGACTACTAATTAAAAAATCCTGAGGATATAACTTTGGTACATTCCTATATATTTCTGAAGATATTGTACAGTCTGTGAAAAAAATTAAGGGGTACCAATAATGGTGAGCAACACTGTAATTGGGAGGCCCTTATGCACATAGGATAACCTTCTGGTCCCCTCTGCAAAGAAGCATTAAGGCATTTCGCTTTACAGTCGTTATTTTTTTTTTCAGTTTTGAATTTCTTTTTTTAATCAGATCATTCAAGGTCTAAGTCATTTTCAATTAAACTTTTCTTTAGATGATAATGGTAAAACTTTCCTATTAAATAAGTTGGCGGAAAGTTCTGAGCTGTAGACAGACCTACATCCAAGATATGTCTGTCGTGCGAGTTATTACTTGTCCTTGTTGAGGTGTTATTATAACCATTATTTCCTATCTAGAGTACTGACAAGTCCACAAAGTTCTCTACAGGCTAAACATGATTTTGCCAAGTCCCGTCATGTTTAGTAACACTACACCTTAGAAATCCATTATCCTAAATGGAAAAAAACAAAATAGTTGAATTTTTATAAAAAACTGATGCAAAAAGCGATGCTTTCCTGTAAACTATGACAAGCAGCTGGCATGTGAATGGTACATGTGGCATTTAATGCATTATTACTCATGGTATGATCTGTGAGAAATAGTCCAACGTGAATTATTTTTGCAGCTGGAAAAGGCTGAAGTCTTTGACATCAACAGTGGAGTAATGAAAGCTGACATATGTGGCACTAAAGCGTAGCTCCAGTAATAAGTATAAAATTCATAGTGCGATGATTACTGAAAGAGAGTGGGATTTATGTAAACCCTGGGTTGGCCAGGAGTGTGCCCTGGGGGGGTTGGAAGGTTCCCAGAAGAAGTGTGGCAGGGTCGGGTTATAAAAGTCACCAGAAATGTTAGCGACTATAAGGTTCTTAGTATTGTTAGTACTCTTGAGGTCATCCTGTGCCGCACCTATGAAACTTTTAGTGCTCCACAGGTTATGCTTCAAATCTTTCCTCTCTACTAATTCACTAAAAAGACGTTTTGTTCGTTGTCCAAAGGAATTCTGTAGCCAGTCAGTTTATCTACAAGCCTGCTATTGTACAATATATTTGCCTTTTGCAGAGAGATAGAAAATTCCTGTTTGAATCCATGCCTATGCTGCTGTGATCAAAGTACTTTATTAATTAGCATGATACCTATATCTGTTTGGGTGAGAGATTTACAAAAGTTTATTTTAGATATATCTTTATCTCTCAGTAGGGAGTGTGACACTGAGTTACTAATCAAGGATAAGCCATGAGACAGGAAAGTCAGGAGGTCCGAGGTCAAATACCAGGAGGGCTCGTAGTTAGAGGGGCAATAGAAAAGCATGGTCAAGTAACAGTCGTCTGGGGTCCAAATGCCAGGAACATACGACAAGATAAGGGGCTATGACAAACAGATAGTCAAGTCCGGGGTCAGGAACCTGAGGTTAGAGAGCATCAAGAGCAAAAGGGATAACACACACAAGTAGTCACAACAAATCTCAGGTCCGGCAACAAGATCAGGGAATCGGACACATAGCAAAGCACACACCTCACAGAACAAAGCTACAGCTGACAGAGACAAGAGGCAAGCATCCAGCTAAGTAGTCTGGGAATCATTCTGAACAGGAGACACCTGTAGGAAGCCCAGCACACCCCGGCCCTGATTGGGCTACTGGACTGTCACTCACCACACTGAAAGCTCAGCATGCCCAAGCCTCAGATTGGAGGGCTGAGCTGTCTATCAATATACTGACAAGTCCGCACGTCCCTGCCCCAGATTAGATGTCTGAGCTGCCACTCACCACACTGAGAGGAAATAAAGACTATAATGGTTTTTTTTTCATCCACACAGACCCCTGAGTAGAACCCAATGGATGTAGATATAAATATAATGAACAAAGGTGGTTTTTGAAAATTAATGTATGAACATATAATGGCCTTGTTTCCTAACTGCTGATCTTGTTCTTTTACAGGCAGTAAAATAATTCACTCGAAATCTGTTGTGTAACCACACAACTGAACAATGGTACTCATATTAGGACGCCGATTAAATAGAGAGGAGAGTGGAGTTCGTGAATCTCCTGCAACCAAAAGAAAAGTTTTTGAGATGGACCAAAAGTTGTCAGGTCACGAAGTGTTTGATTTTAATTCTGGTTCTTGCCATTCTGAAAGTATCCTGCAAACCTTCAATGAGTTTCGAGAGAGCCGGCTTTTTACAGATGTCATCATTTGTGTGGAAGGCAGAGAATTCCCATGTCACAGAGCAGTCCTCTCAGCCTGTAGCAGCTACTTCCGGGCCATGTTCTGCAACGATCACAGAGAAAGCAGGGAGATGTTGGTTGAAATCAATGGGATTTTTGCTGAAGCTATGGATTGCTTCTTGCAGTATGTCTACACAGGGAAAGTAAAGATTACGACTGAAAATGTCCAGTATCTGTTCGAAACCTCCAGCTTGTTCCAGATCAGCGTGTTGCGCGATGCATGCGCCAAATTTTTGGAAGAGCAGCTGGACCCATGCAATTGCTTAGGAATCCAACACTTTGCTGACACTCACTCCCTCAAGACACTCTTCACCAAGTGTAAAACGTTTGCACAACAGGCATTTGAAGTGGTTGTCCAACACGAAGAGTTTTTGGAGCTGGGAAAGGCTGAAGTCATTGATTACATCAGTAGCGATGAATTGGTTGTCAGCAAAGAAGAGTTTGTGTTTGAGGCAGTCATGCGATGGGTGTACCACCATGTTGATGTCAGGAGACCTATGTTGCATGAACTCTTGACACATGTTCGGCTACCTCTGCTGCACCCTAACTACTTTGTGCAAACTGTAGAAGTCGATCAGCTGATTCAGAACTCTGCAGAATGCTACCAGCTGCTCCACGAAGCCAGGAGATATCACATACTTGGAAATGAAATGATGTCACCTCGGACCAGGCCACGCAGGTTTGAATTATCTCAGAACACATATTGTGTACTTTTGTCAACCCCTGTTCATTTTTACCTATGGGGTACTTTAAGGCTGTGTGCTCACTATGCGTTTTTTAAGCATTTCCGCAGCGGCAATTCCGCTGCAGAAATGCTTAAAAAACGCTTGGTAGAAGGTCTACCATGTTCCCCAATGATAATCCGCATGTGCTGTGCACATGCTGCGGAACTTTCTGCTGCGGATTATCTTTTCGGAAAAATCCGCAGCACTATCAATTATTTTGCGGAAGCGCGGCCTTTTAATCCGCCATTGACTTGCATTGGAACACATGGAATCCGCATCACTGCATCTGTACATGCGGAATCCATGCGTTTCAATGTGCGGATGGTACCCGGGTTTGGACAAGAGGAGACTCTCCTCCAGACCCGGGTACCATAGAAACTGTAAAAAAAAGAATTTGCTCTGGTAGCCACAGTGGTAGTAATACCATGTCTGGGAGCAAAACAGGGGTTTCCTGGCCAGGAACACACTACACGCAACACCTCCTGCTCCAGACCAGAAAGGGGAGGATCCTGCCCTTTATAACCAGGTCTGGAGGCGGGGTTAGTCAGTCTAAGTCTAGAGCTCAGTGTGTGGAGTCAAGTAGGACACAAAGGAGCAAGGAGCTGAGGACTGGAGCTGGCAGAGCTCGTCCTGACCAGAGCACATACAAGCTGCCGACAAGCCAAGACAAGGACACCGGGGGCCATCAGAAGGTAAGTATAATATTTATTTTTTAACATTCTTTCGGTCACACTATATAAATCCATGCCATTTGCATGGATTTATATAGTGTGACCAAGTTGTCAAGCACTTTCCAAGTGATGCTAAAATCGCTTGGAAAGCGCTTTACAACCCGTATGCGGAAATGCATGTGAAGAACGCTTCACTTCCGCATGTCCCTGGCAGGAAAAACGCATGTACAATCCGCATATACAATCCGCATGCGTTTTTTCTGCCAGGGGAGATGCAGAAACGCTCAGGAAAAATCCGGAGCATTTCTGCATCGTGGGCACATAGCCTAAAGGGTTATTCACAAGCTAAACCCTTTTAATGGAATAGGGGATAACTTCCCGATCACTGAGGGCATAACTGCTGAGAGCCCCACCGATCCAGAGAAACAGGGCTCTGAAGAACCCTGTGTGAATGGAGATGTGGTCGATCATGCACCTTCACTCCATTCAGCCTTTTGAGAGTGCCAAGAGAGCATTGATCATCTATTTCCAGCTATCCCTTTCAGAATTAATGGAGCGGCAGTGCGCATAATCAACCACTGCTCCTTTTACACAGGGCTTTTCAGTGCCCTGGCTCTCGGGATCGGGGAGGTCCCAGCAGTTGGAACCCCAACAATTGTGAAGTTATCCACTCTCCTTTGGTTATCCCTTTAAGCTTTTTAAACTGTTTAAACTGTCTTAGAGAAGTAGAGAAAAATTAAAGCTAAACCCATATTCCCATGGCAAAATAAGCTGTTTGCCGAGAACATTTATGGGAATGTGTCATCAGAAAATGACCTAAATATTTATGTTAGACACAATATTTTAAAATTTTTTGATACTTTTAATTTATTTTATATGTTAAAAAGGAGTGTTGTAATCTTCTAATTTCAGGAGCATCTCCTGGTTGCCAGGTGCAATGTGTTCCTGAAGATAGACATTTCAGACCCGTGATATGGCTGCTCCACTGGTCAGTACTGAGGCCCTCCCACGCTGCAAGCAGTGGCAGCTTTGCCTCTGAAAAGCACAGAGTGACTGAAGCTGGTCAGATCCAGCAATTCAGGCAGCTTTGGAGCAGCACATACAAGCTGTAAAGCAAAAAGAGTCTAGAAGTGATGCGCGCTCATTGCCTAGGAAACCGGCCACTTTGAAACTGCAGGGTGGCTGGTAACCTAGGCAACGAGCTCTATACTATAGAACTCAAAATCACTTCATACTTGCGCATGGAGAGAATTTTTATCAAGAGGTAAATTACAAAGTTGCTAATTTCTTACAAGCACTTTGCAATTTTTACCATTTAAAAACCTGAGACCACCCCTTTTAATTTTCACAATGACCACTGAGCCTCCTCATAGGCTGACACTGATTATCACTGGAAGAGTACAATGACAGGAAACAATCTCTGCCCCCATAATTATGTACAGCAAGTAGAATTAAAATGCCAAATAATATGTATAGTAGTACCTGGCTTACTATTTCTGTATGAGCTCTGGGTATATCTATGATGAGACAACCCTTCTAACTGCACAAAGGTAAAACAAATATTAAAGTTGCAAAACAGGTAATAATGACAAATGCACAAGATAAATTGCAAAGATTCTGAATGTTACACATCGTAGCCATATTACCAAGGTAGTCCGAGTGGCTGGTAGACTGTAAGCCGTGGACTGTAGGTCACCATTATACACAAGCTCTACTTTGACTGCACTGAATATATGGTTGACATATTTGCTATTTTTACAGGTCCACTGGCTACTCTGAGGTCATTGTAGTAGTCGGAGGTTGCGAACGCGTTGGAGGATTTAATCTTCCTTACACCGAATGCTATGATCCGGTAACCGGAGAGTGGAAATCACTGGCAAAGCTTCCAGAATTTACAAAGTCAGAATATGCAGTGTGTGCCCTGAGGAATGACATCCTGGTGTCAGGTGAGGGCTACTGCGAAGGCAGGGTTGATATGTCTATTACTATTTTGCATTGCATTGGCAGTCTTCGTGTTTGGCACTGCACCTTTCATGCCCTCCTATTTTGGCAGTGGTCATAGACCTACACCAATCTTAATATTTGCTTGGTTTACGATTTCTCGGGTTGGACAACAAAGGGCTCCAGTTCCCAGGAGATCAGTGTTTTGGGAGTCACTCTGCAGCAATGTAACAAACACCTTCTGGGCCGACAGCCAGGACAAATTTGTTAAACTTGGGTCATTGGATTGTCAATGGGGTTGGTTGTACGAACCTCTGCGGCTGTCAGCTCTGTTGACAATGGTTCATTTAGTTTCAAGTATGAATAACTACTTGGTATTGAGTCATCTGTGATAACTATGTCTAGATTTCTCAGCAAAGGTGTAAGATGAAGTTCCTGGGCCTAAGATCAAATTCTGTAACAAGACCCTTCTCCTGCCATGTGTCATTTTGTATACTGGTGTTTTTACTCTACGGTAGAGAGGCCTTTCGACCCCCTGAAGCACCAGAGCCCTTGTCCAACTGCTAACTGTGCGCCCTAGACACCCCTAGACGTCAGTATTTAACGGTTTGGGTCCATCTAATTTTTTTAAAGTTTTTAATCTATTATTTAGTTAGAAAAGTGTTCTAAAATCCTTTGTCCCTTATTATATTTTCAGAAGTTGCACTATTTGGATTATGTTAGAAGGGATACAGAGGTAATAGATTAGTGACAGGGCAGGGGCATACCGTCCATAGTTGCAGACCATGCGGCCACGATGAGGCATGTACGCTGGGGGGTCCAGTGCTAGGCTACACTGACACCCCCACTCCACCCGCCCATCGTCACAGTTTCAACAGTAAGCGCATCCTCAGGATGGAGATGCTTTTGAATAGAATAGTGTAACTGAGTCGTCGGCTTGTGGCTGCACTATTCGGTCTTCGCATCCGTCGCAATGACGTCACTAAATTGCGCCTGACTTGCCTGAACTGCGGGGAAACGTGACTGAGTACCTTTTTTTTTATTTGTTAAATGTCAGTACTTGTGGGGAGATAGGGGAGACTGAAACTGTTTAGATAGTCTCATATTGCTTGGGGGGCTGTGGGATCCATCATACTGTGTGGAGGCTGTGGGGAAATTCATGCTGAGGGGGCATCATACTGTGGGGAAATGGGTTTTTGGGGTTACCATACTGTGTATGTGGGGCTGTTGGGGCATCATATTTTGTGGGGGGCTGTGGGGTCCATCATACTCTGTGGGGGGCTTTGGGGAACATGTTGCTGGGGGGCATCTTACTGTGGTGAAGGGGGTTTATGAGGTTGTTATACTGTGTATGTGGGGCTGTTGGCGCATCATACTTTGTGGGGGGCTGTGGGGTCGATCGTACTGTGGGGGGGGCCGAGGGGAACATGATGCTTGGGGGCATCTTACTGTGGTGAAGGGGGTTTATGAGGTTGTTATACTGTGTATGTGGGGCTGTTGGCGCATCATACTTTGTGGGGGGCTGTGGGGTCGATCGTACTGTGGGGGGGCAGAGGGGAACATGATGCTTGGGGGCATCTTACTGTGGTGAAGGGGGGTTTGTGAGGTTGTTATACTGTGTATGTGGGGCTCTTGGGGCATCATATTTTGTGGGGAGCTGTGGAATCCATCATACTGTGTATGGCTCATCAAACTGTGTAGAGGTCATGATACTGTGTGTGAGGGAACTATAGGGACATAATATTGTGTATGGCACTTTGGGAGCATCAGCTGTGAAATGTACTATACTTTGTTGGGGGTCACTATAGGGACATCATACTTTTCTGGAGGTACTGTGTGGTCATCATACTATGCGTGTGGGGTGGAGCTGTGGGGTTAAATTGTTAGGGGGAATTCACTGCACTATGGGGTTATCATGCTATGTGTAGGGGGACATCATACTCTATAAGGGCCATGAAAGAGATATAGTAGTGGGTGCGAACACTGAGGGGCTTCATTATTGGCATAATTACTATGGAAGTGCCGCAATACATATCCATCTCCCTGTTTTTAAAAGATCAGAAGTATGGCCCTACCTACTTCGCCGAATATTTTTTTTGGGGGTGTGAGGAGGAGGGGAGACCAATTAGGACTTTTACTATGGGCCCCATGATTTCTGTGTATGGCATTGACACAGGGAGGTCCAATGCTAGGAACCAGAGCAATCTGCTGCAATCCATTGGGGATCCAGGCAGCAAGTGCCCAGTTTCCCTGCAGCGCCACAACAGGGGTGAATGATGCATTACATGGTGGCTATTAAAATCTATAGGCTGTCTTTGTGATGAACAGACATACTGGGTCCTCTAGAGCGGGAAATGCTCTTTGCAGCTACTCACCATCCTAGCGAATAGATGATAGACTAGATGATAGATTAGAATGATGGTACTAATTACTAATTGATTGATTCATTAATCCTATTTTTAGGAGGAAGGATCAACAGTCGTGATGTATGGATCTATAATTCCCAGCTAAATATTTGGATCAGAGTTGCCTCACTAAACAAGGGAAGATGGCGTCATAAAATGGCTGTGCTTCTAGGGAAAGTAAGTTATTGTGATACATGGAATATAAAATTAGTTTTGAATTGTCTTCTCATTCCAGAATATCAGAAATTCACCTTTTTCAGTGATTTACTTTTTTATAGAGATTTGAGATTTTCTAGTACCATATCTGTAGAGAAACACAGGTGCATGTTTTGCTACTAGATAGAGATTGATAACAGTAATGTAATGGCCACCAACTGTGCACTTACACTGGGGAAAATAACTATTTGATACACTGACGATTTTGCAAGTTTTCCCACCTTCAAAGAATGGCGAGGTCTGTAATTTTTATCGTAGGTACACTTCACCTGTGAGAGACAGAATCTAAAAATAAAAGCCATAAAATCACATTGTAAGTGTTTTACATAATTAATTTGCATTTTATTGCATGTTATAAGTATTTGACACAATAAAAAAACAGAACTTAATATTTGCAGAAACCTTTGTTTGCAATTACAGAGGTAAGATGTTTCCTGTAGTTCTTGGCCAGGTTTGCACACACTGCAGCAGGGATTTTGGCCCACTCCTCCATACAGATGTTCTCCAGATCTTTCTGGTTTCAGGGCTGTCGCTGGGCAACATTGAGCTTCTGCTCCCTCCATAGATTTTCTATTGGGTTCAGGTCTGGAGACTGGCTGGGCCACTCTAGGACCTTGAAATGCTTCTTACGGAGCCACTCCTTGGTTGCCCTGGCTGTGTGTTTCGGGTCATTGTCATGCTGGAAGACCCAGCCACGACCCATCTTCAATGCTCTTACTGAGGGAAGGAGGTTGTTGGCAAAAATCTCGCGATACATGACCCCATCCATCTTCCCTTCAATACGATGCAGTCGCCCTGTTCCCTTTGCAGAAAAGCACCCCCAAAGTACTGTACGATGTTTTTGGGGTTGTACTCATCCTTCTTCCTCCAAACACGGCGAGTGGAGCCGATACCAAAAAGTTCTATTTTGCTCTCATCTGACCATATGACCTTCTCCCATGCCTCCTCTGGATCATCCAGATGGTCACTGGTGAATTTTAAATGGGCCTGGACATGTGCTGGTGTGAGCAGGGGGATCTTGCGTGCCCTGCAGGATTTTAATCCATGACTGCGTAGTGTGTTCCTAACGGTAATGTTTGAGACTGTGGTCCCAGCTCTCTTCAGGTCATTGATCAGGCCCTCCCATGTAGTTCTGGGCTGATTCCTGACCTTTCTCAGAATCATCCTTACCCCACGAGGCGAGATCTTGCATGGAGCCCCAGACAAAGGAAGTTGCACTCATCTTGTGTTTCTTCCATTTTCTAATAATTGTTCCAACAGTTGTTGCCTTCTCATCAAGCTGCTTGCCTATTGTCCTGTAGCCTATTCCAGCCTTATGCAGGTCTACAATCTTGTCCCTGGTGTCGTTAGACAGCTGTTTGGCTCTTTGGTCTTTGTCATGGTGGAGAGGTTGGAGTGTGATTGATTGAGTGTGTGGACAGGTGTCTTTTATACAGGTAACGAGTTCAAACAGGTACAAATAATACAGGTAATGAGTGCAGAGTAGGAGGGCTTCTTAAAGAAGGTCTGTGAGAGCCATAATTCTTGCTGGTTGGTAAGTGATCAAATACTTATTTCATGCAATAAAATGCAATTTAATTATGTTAAAATCATACAATGTGATTTTCTGGTTTTTATTTTTAGATCTGTCTCTCACAGGTGAAGTGTACCTCTGGTTATTACAGATCTCTCCATTCCCACCTACATTGGGAAAAAAGTATTTAGTCAGTCACCATAGTGGAGTTTGGAGTGTGACTGTTTGAGGTTGCAGACAGGTGTCTTTTATACTGATAACAAGTTCAAACAGGTGCCAGTAGTACAGGTAATGAGTGGAGGACAGAGGAGCCTCTTAAAGAAGAAGTTACAGGTCTGTGAGAGCCAGAAATCTTGCTTGTTTGTAATTGACCAAAATTTGAAAAAAAAATTCTTTCCAAATCAGACAATGTGATTTTCAGGATTTGTTTTCTCATTTTGTCTCTCATAGTTGAGGTCGACCTATGATGTCAATTACAGGCCTCTCTCATCTTTTTAAGTGGGAGAACTTACACAATTGGTGGCTGACTAAATACTTTTTTTCCCCACTGTACTGTATCCTCACCCATCCCTTTGTAGACTGTGAGCCCTCACGGGCAGGGTCCTCGCTGATCCTGTACCAGTCACCGTCATGTTTTGTTTAAGATTATTGTAATTGTTTTTGTATGTATACCCCTTTTTCACGTGTAAAGAGCCATGGAATAAATGGCACTATAACAATAAATAATAATTCTTTGTATGTGGGAAACCTTGCAAAATCGGCAGTGTATGAAATACGTAGTTTCCCCACTGTATTTGGCCACCACGTGACCAGAGCACATTAATTTAGTTGCAATTATTTATTTTCCTTTTAAATGACTATAAGCAGAGATCTTGAAAAGCGAGAATAATTGATACTGGATATTGGAAAATTGTATAGTTTTTAGTTATTTTCTTTAATCCCCCTTTATGGCTGGCTTCATACATCCGTGTCTCACTTTCCAAGTACGGACTGGAGTGTATAGACTGGCCTCAGGTCTCCTCACCCAAACTGCACAGCCTTATACTGTAGGTATATATAAGACTCTTTGGCTCAGGAGACCCGCGGCCATTGTGTACATCCTGGTCCGTACTCAGACCGGGGCACGGATGTGTGAAGCCGGCCTTCATCTACTTCGTGTAACCTCTTGAGCTCTTCTGTGCCCTTTCTCTTGTAGGTTTATGTGGTTGGCGGATATGATGGACAGAACAGGCTGAGCAGTGTTGAATGCTATGATTCATTTTCTAATCGATGGACAGATGTGGCTCCACTGAAGGAGGCTGTCAGCTCGCCCGCCGTTACCAGCTGTGTGGGCAAATTGTTTGTTATTGGAGGAGGACCAGACGACAACACTTGTTCTGACAAGGTACGTGATTCTGGCAATGACGTCTATGCTTGAGATCATCATTTTGTGTGGATGTACGGTATTTAAGCACAATCAGTCTTTTAAGGCTACATTCCCATGATGACTATTTGATTACTTTTCGATGTTGCAGATTTTCTGTGCCATTTCTGCACTTATTAGCTAAATTAGGTTACTTGCATTTTTTCATTATGCTTTTTGAGCGCATTTTTTTACAAGTTTTTTTATCTTGGTTTTGGCGCTGGTGTTTTTGTCCTTTTTGGTTCGTCGAGTTTTAAATAAAGCTGCTTTGTTTTTAATACTTCCTGGTATTTGGCTTTGACAAAAACTTGATTAATACAGTGTGAAGTCGGCTTTACCTTACCAATCCCATTCCTGGTCTCTCGGCAGTCTCTGTTCTTCCATCTCCAGTCAACGAGACTGATTACCACTGCGATCAAAGACATTTTACAGGCTGTTTCCAAAATTTGTGGCAATAGTTTGTAGACAGCGCCCTTCTATTTCATTGCAGCAGTGTCCATACAGATAGTTTGCTAAGTTTAGTGAGGCATCAGAGGCCATACTGTCCAATGCTATTGCCCAATAATGCTCTTGTGGTTAAGCCAGCCACAGTCTCTGCATCTTTAATCCAAAATCTAGAGGAAGACCTACTTGGAAGTGTTCAGGGTGGCACAGCTGTATATGAAATGTAAAGGACCAATGCTGTATTCTCATCTGTAGTATCAGGGTCAGATGAGCAGGCACACATCACATGAGAGCTGGGTGTCCCCATAGCTATCGCCTTGTGTTATGTATCGAGTTTGGAAGCCAGATGTCGCCATAGATGGACACTGTCTTCTGTATGCCACCACATAACTGATAATCTGCTTTGATTCTCAGGTGCAGTGCTATGATCCAGACACTAATGCTTGGTTACTACGTGCTGCAATTCCTATAGCAAAGAGATGTATCACAGCCGTGTCCTTAAACAACCTCATCTACGTTGCTGGAGGGCTCACAAAGTCAATTTACTGCTACGACCCAGTGGAAGATTACTGGATTCATGTACAGAACACGTTCAGCAGACAGGTACTCAATCATGTCCTAATCTTTTAAGGGCCTCTGCCCAAATCTCCCCTTAGGAATAACGCTTTATGTGTATTGTAAGGATGACTCCACCTGCGTCGGGCGGAGTGTCATAATACAAAATGTATTTAATCCCATAGTATGTGTGTATGATGTTCAGCATTTTTGTAAAGCACGGCTGTTCTAATTACTCTCTCCACATTTTACTTAGGGTTCACTCACACTCTCATGCAAGAGAATTGGGTCGATTATGCTAAGACACTTTGCATCTTCGTGTGATCCGATTCTCTTGCATGCGAGAATCGTATCACGGGTATGGAGAAGATGGAAAACTTAATTTCTCCATTGTCTGAGTCCGTAGATGTCAGATTGCACTCAAATGACATCAGAATGCATGTCGATGTTTCACACACACCCTTAGGCTTGTATGGATGAGCGTGATCTGAACTCTGGAGCCACTCCCAGCATGCAGATCAGCACTGCCCCATAGAATAACATTGGTCCAAATGCTATCTGATAAAACATCAAATCGCACTCGTCCATGTTATACGCTCATGTGAGCGAGCCCTTACCTTTTTGATCTGCTGACTTGACATCTGACATAGGGAGGTGCTCCTGCATGCTGTGGGGGTACAGTTACAATGTCAACCGTTTGGCTCCCAGAAACTATTGTACACAAAATTAACTAATTAGAGTATGTCCTGAGCTTTCCTATGGCCCCCATACATATTAGACTAAAGTCGGCCGAACCCACCCATGTTGCTGCGATCAATCATCCATCTAATCTGTATGGGTGCCTCCTAACTTTCCCCAACAGATCATGTCCGGTAAGAGAAGGATTGCCAGTGTTTGATCCCTTTTTTCTCATGGAGTTAAACTGCAGCAATAGAGCATTCAGGAGCACCCGGCCGAGCCTGTGTTTGGGGGAGAAGGCTGTTGGTTCAGTTTGTATGAGGGGTTTGGCAAGTTTTATGGATCTGTGGTTGGTAGATATTTTCAGAATACTTGGTTAACACCTTTTCTAAGTCTGATAAATAACTGTGCTCACACAAGACCTCCCTCCGCCTGTAAACGTTTGATTCATGAAGAGATTAATACGCGAATAATAGATGTTTTATTGCCCCTTCCTGCTATATACCCTATTGTATGCATGTAGCTCCTCAGAATCCCAGTTATTAAAAGCCTCCATTAAACCTGATGGATGGACACTTATTCCACAGGCGCCGACCTTCCCTGCAATGATCGTTTCTTGGGGCTTCCAGCCGCAAATTGAATTTATGATGGGGAGAAGGGAGGAACAGATAATTTCTGTAATAAAATGGAGAAATTCCACTTTTTTGTGGCCCAGTATCTCAAAGCCAAGCAGTGTTCTGCTGGCACACTTATAGTTAACATTCTAGGGCACCGATCTTATTTCTATCCTGTTAACTGCAAGCAATAAAACCGTATATAAGTGAACTGTCCATGTAATGCACAAGTCCAGATGGGTCACAGGTAGGCCATGTGCACACCTTGAGTATTTGGTGAGTTTTTTACCTCAGTATTTGTAAACCAAAACCAGAAGTGGTGACGTGTTTCTATTATACTTTCCCTCTGATTGTTCCACTCCGGGTTTTGGTTTACAAATACTGATCTAAAAAACTCCCCAAATACTGAACGTGTGAACGTGGCCCTACTTTGTATTTGCTTTTTCTCCAGCTGATGGCGGCTGTGAATAAGGGTATAATGTTTTGCTAGAGACGGAGACTTCTGTGTGTTATATACTGGGAGCGGCGCTCATCGTAGAGACACGGCTCCTACGTCTGGAGTCACAACACACATGATTTATAACACTGTGGTTTTCACACTTTAATGTGGATTTCTAATTCTTTTGAACAATAAATCTTCATGGCTTTCCTTCAGGACAATAATAGATGCTTGAATTTCCTTTGAGACGATTCCACTTCTAAATTGATATTGCTGTTGGGGCCCAAACACAAAAGCCCCCATTGTCAGCCACCTGCCAGCTTATACACCCCCTCATGCGCCATCATTCCTGCTTTTGTAAGAATGACAGTCTGCGCTCTGTTCTGCAGCACAATTTATCTTTCCAGTATTTTCATAGCTTTTGCTTTCTCTACAGTAACACTTGTGAAGAGTCAGGGAATTTCAGGTCACTTCAAAGTGTGTTTTGTTCAAAGGATATGCGCACATGTGTCTGCATCAAAAACATGGCTCTCCGCAGAAAAAATGATGTATTTTTTTGCATTCACTGGAATAGGTGAAAAGCACTGAAGGGATGGACATGTCTCAGATATGACACTGAAAGAAAAATAAGCAACATATGCATGAGATTTTCGATATCTCATTCACTTTGCTGGGACAGTAAAATGCTGCATTTTCAAAGGCAAAAAACGTGACATATGAACATCACCTTAAAGGCAAACCAGTCAAAGGTCTTTTGCCGTCTAAGGCTGTGTGCCCACTATGCGTTTTTCATGCGTTTTTGCTGCGGAATTTCGGCAGCGTAAACACTTTTAAAACGCTTGGTAATCCGTGCCCCATGGTCCCCAATGAAAATCTGCATGTTCTGTGCCCATGCTGCAGAATAATCCTTAGCGGATTTTCCTTGCAGAAATATTCTCAGCATGTCCATTATTTGTGCGTTTCCGCATGCGGATTTGAGGTCCCAATGCATTTGAAAAACGCAAGTCAACACTGCAAAAACGCGTGTAAAATCCGCAAGCGTTTTTACTGCCAAGAACATGCAGAAACGCTGCGGACATTTTCTGCTTCAATTCTGCATCATGGGCACATACCCTAAGACCACGTTCACATGTTGAGTGTATAGTAAGTTTTTTACCTCAGTATTTGGAAACCAAATCAGGAGTGGGTGATAAATACAGAAGTGGTGACGGGTTTCTATTATACTTTTCCTCTGATTGTTCCATTCCTGGTTTTGGTTTACAAATACTGAGGTAAAAAAAACTCCTCAGATACTGAACGTGTGAATGTGGCCTAAAGTGCCAACACTCCCTGCAATCTCCAAAGTTTTCCTTAGGCCACGTTCAGTATTTGGTCAGTATTTCACCTCAGTATCTGTAAGCCAAAACCAGGAGTGGGTGATAAATACAGAAGTGGTGACGTGTTTCTATTATACTTTTCCTCTGATTGTTCCACGCCTGGTTTTGGCTTACAAACACTTAAACTGACCAAATACTGAATGTAGCCTTAGTGTCCCCAGTCTATGTCATTTTGCTAAAATGAAGCCTAATGCCGCTTGCTCCATGTGTTAATCCGGTCTATTCAGTAAAGGAGATGGCGATGCATCAGAGTCATGTCAAGCTGCCGCTCACTATTTCTGCCCTCTATGGCTTGACTGTCCTCACTAAGGAGAAGGCATATAATTAAACTTCATTCTTAGCAAAATGAGACATACTGTAATTTTAGGACACTTTTGGGGTCTGCAGTAAGAGAGATAAAAACATTCGGACAGGTTCCCTTTAACATGACTGATACACGCTGCTTATAAAATGCACTATTGCTTGTAATGTACGTCAGTGCATTGCATTAATATTATTTCCCTCGTCTGGCACTTTGGTCTGGGACTGCAAAAACAATTTTTTGTTGTGCTGCCGTTTTAAATACTTTTCCATGTGCTTTATATTATGTCACAAAAGATACACCACTCATGAAAGTTGTATGCCACTCAGTGTCATTATAATACTGCTGTTATCACTTCTGCGGATGGCCTTGTCCAATCAATTTTAACCCATTTTATTTTTTCTTATTGTTCCAATGCAATTAAAGTAAAACAGCAAGTCATAATTAAAAGTGTTGTTCACTTTGATACGGTAAATGTGCTAAGAGGCTCTGGGTGGTGGTAAAATAAAAAATAACACACAGCCTTCGGACTGGTGGTGCTCCTCCTCCTCCTTCTGTGCAGTCTCCTGGTTTGCTATTCCAGCCTGAGTCATCAGGTAACCGCTGCAACCAATCAAAATTTTTATTGTGTTGTGTCTGCAACTGGACAGATCCGAAACAAACTCTGTGTAACCCTTCCATCTGTCCCCTGCTTTTGACTCATCAAATGTATGTAATCAAGAAAGTATGATATATCGGCAGCACTTCCAAGTATAAAAAATAAAAAAAAAACAGATTTTTGTTTTACATTTCATTTAATTTAAAAAAGATTGCAGCAAACAATAACTGTAATAAGCTGTCCAACACTGTTCAGACCAGAAACGGGGGACATCGAGACAAACAAAGCAGGTGGGAAGGTGCACATAAATGTTTGACCCTGGCAAGGGTGCACCGAGCACCAGTATTTGGCTTGAACTGTCATTGTGTGCTGACAGAGTCCATTTAAAATAGCTAAATCAACAAACAGAGCAGGTACTCACCCCCCGGGGCCATCACCAGCTCCCGCCATTGATCCAGTCTCAATGTTTTAGATGCAGCAATGACATCATGCTACCAGTCCACATCTTCGCTGTAGCCACTCACTGAGCTCAGCTGCTCTGCCAAGACAGGAGCTGCTGAGCTCAGCAAGTGGCTACAGCAGTGATGCTTGCTGTCGATGTGACGTCATTGTTTGTCTGCTATCAATATTTTTTAATGGATTTTTTAAAATACTTTTTTCTTGAATGTGCTGCAAGATAGATCATATTTTCTGAATTGAACACCGTGCCATGTCAACATGTGATATTAAAGGGGTTTTCCCACGAACAAAAGTTCATTTTAATCAATAGATCTTGGAATAATAATAACTTCCACAATTGGATGTGTTTAAATAAAATGTTCCTGTGCTGAGATAATCTTATAAATGTGCCCCTGCTGTGTACTGTGTAATGGCTGTGTCTGACTGTGCAGGAACGTAGTCTGATCATACCACAGCTCCTGGGCAGGGGAGGAAGCAAAACAGTATACAGACATTACAGCACAGGATCACAGCTGATTCTTTTTGTGAGGAAAAGCATTTCCCTGCCTGTTGTTAAACAATATTTTACTTCAAAGAAAGAATCACCGGCAATCCCCTGCTAAAATGTCTGTACTCTCTTTTGATTCCTCCCCTGCCCAGGAGCTGTGGTATGATCAGACCATGTTCCTGTACGGTCAGACACAGCCATTACACAGTACACAGCAGGGGCACATTTATAAGATTATCTCAGCACAGGAACATTTTATTTAAACACATCCAATTGTGGAAATTATTATTATTCCAAGATCTATTGATTAAAATGAACTCTTGTTCATGTGAAAACCCCTTTAAGTCTCTGACAGCATTTGAAAACTTTATCTAATATTGAGTCCCCTGCAGGATTAGACTACACCGGGATTTGTTTGTTTGTAGTCTGTTGCTATAGAGACACTCAAGTCTGCATAGGAGCTGTATACATAGCACAATAGGATATTTTTATATCCAATAGAATTCCAATATGGTCATGAAATTACTTCATTTTAAATTGACTGTACATGAACAATTTACAAAACCCCATTCACACTTGACCAAAGCAGCTCACACAAATTTGATTATGTCATAGATCAGATTTTTCGTTTCTTCTAAACAGGGGAAGATTCCAGTAGAACATTCCTGTAGGATATTACTTTTCTGTTTCGGCTTCACAAATGTACAAGTGTCGGTTTGTTTAATTGTAATAAAACCCTAATGAGCCAAAAACAAGGAGGCAAAGTTTTGAGCTTTTTTTGTTTTATCTCTGACAACAATGATGACAGTACCGCATGAAGTGCTGCGAGGTTCCCTCTAGTGGTTGGTAATGATTATTCTTACTCGCTTTCATCATAATAAATCAGCCTTTCCTTTATATGCTGCTCTGTCTCCTTTCTCTACTACTAGGATCATCTGTAAACACATAAAACTAGGTAAAGAGGAGGCTCAGGCGAGCTGTCAATGCTCCTAGGACTATTCTTAAAGTGTTTTGTTTGAATAGATAACCATCTCTTTAATATTGGCGTGAATTGTTGCAGCCTGTTCCACATTGTTTGTGCCCCCCATTACTCCGATTTGCAGAACTAGATGATTATTAGCACTATAACAGTATGTCACAAGTCCTAAATCTTCATTTATCTCCTCTTGACCTCCATGGTAGGGAGTGTAATATACTTTACATACAGAAAAATCAGACTAGAGCTGGGGGTGCAAATAGGTTGAATCGCTCTACAAACATCAGATTCCTAATTATAGTGGGTGCACCTGGGCCCTGTGGAGCTTTGGAATTTGGAGGTAGGGCAAAAAGGCCCTTTGGCCTATATAAGACCAGTTCTATTAAAGACCCATGGTAGCTGGGGACCTTGTTGGAGACTTTCCATTAGAGCTCACAAGCTTCAAGTTCTGCCAGTGACAACATATATCATTATATTTCACCTCTTTGGCCACCTTCATACTTCAGTGTTTTGGATCATTTTTAATAAACCAAAAGCAGGAGTTGAGCCAAAAAATACAGGCAGCTCCCAGGTTATGAACTAGATAGGTTCTGTAGGTTTGTTCCTATTTCAATTTTTTATGTAAGTTGGAACAGGTATGGGGCCAGCAAAAATAAAAGAAACTAATACCTCATCGCTCACCTCTCGTCTCACTGCCTGCCATCCGGGCCTTTACTTTCCGCTGTCGAGTGGCCTCTTCACGGTAGGTCAAGGCTTCCGTTAGCATCTAGGCATCGGAGGTCAATGCTTATTGTAGGGTTGTGAAGTCAATAAGTCAATACATGCGCTTCAACCTTATGAAGCTCAATTAACTTCGAGCCTCGAGTCATGGCCTATAGTTCAGAGAATGGAGATGTGGCCCACGGCAGTACAAAGAAGGGGACCAGGCAGCAGGCAGCAAGCAGCCAGGTGTCCAGAAAGGTATTAGTATATGTTTTAGGGGTTTTTTTTACCAATAATCATCTCATCGCTTACCTCTCAGACCGCCTCACTGCCCGACATCTGGTCCTCTTCTTTCTGCTATTGTGTACCGGATCTCAGGCCTCTTCACTATAGGCCAGGACTTCTGGCCGCATCTGGAAGTCCACTTCACAATCCTACAATATGCATTGACCTCCAAGGCCTGGACACGGCCAGAAGTCCTGCCCTACAGTGAAGTAGCTGAAAATTTGGCAATCGACGATAGAAAAAAAGGACGGGATGGCAAGTAGTGAGCAGGGGGGCGGCCTCAAAGGTGAGCCATAAGGTACGAAATGAAGTGGGTTTTTGCTTGTTTTTTTACAGCTGACACTTGTAACTATGAAATCCAAAGTTGCATATTTTGGAACAGTTTTCTACTTAAGGCTATGGCTTTGTCAGGGGCAGTCCAGAAGCCCGGAACAAAGTCACGAATGGAGGCTGAGACTTAGTGTTGCCAAACATGTTCAATAACACTAAGTGACAAATCCTTCTGGGAATGTGTTTCCAAAGAAAAACAATTTGTTCTATGAAAGCTCTTTTACCAAACTAATGGACAAAATAGTCAAACACGGCCAACCTAATTTTAGACAATGTGGTCTGTCTGTTACCAATTTAACCCAATGAATGTTTGAAATCATCCATTCTCATCAACTTTAGTGTAATGTGTATGGGCACCTTTAAGCTCACCATACACATCAAATGCTTGTTGGTGGAATGATGGTTCGGCTGGCAGCCTACTCGGCCTTGTCTTCCTTACATGGGGGCGATTGTTCGACCAAGGCTCCTGTGTTCTCTATAAGAGAGCGATCCGAAATCAGACATGCCTAATTGACAACTCAACTTGTCCGGGACCCTCATACACATTAGACTGTCGGTTGAACCCATTGATATCGTCAGGTTTGGTCAACATTACTATATGGGGGCCTTTACTATAGGATTGCATTTTATACCAATAGGTATGTCATGTACCCACTCATCTCCACTGTCTGTGTATAACCAGATCACTCGGTAATAACATGTACCCACGAAACTTGAGGTCATGGCACTTAATTTCCTGCATTTCTATAGTTTATAACCTATGTTTTTTTTGTTGTCCTGTGTTGCTCAGATATTTCTGTGGCCCTTCCCTGAATGTGTCTAATTTTCATGTCCTTTAGGTGGTAGGGCCTTCTGACTTGAACACAGTTCTCAAGGTGAGATTTCACCGGTCAAAAATAACTTCACTTTTTAACCCCTCTTATCACTATGTATTTCTTATAGTATTTTAGTAGCACTGGTATACACTACATGGACAACAGTATTGGGACATGTCCACATTACACCTACAGGGGTTCTTACGACCTCACATTCTAAATCCATAGGCATTTATATGGAGTTGGTTCCCCTTTTGCAGGTATAAGAACCTCCACTCTTCTGGAAAGGCTTTCTACAAGATTTTGAAGGTATCTGTGGGAATTTTTGCCCATTCATCCAGAGGAACATTTCTGAGGTCAGACACTGATGTTGGATCAGAGGACCCGGCTCACAATGTCCATTGTAGTTCATCCCAAAAATGGGATGGAAGTCAAAGCTCTGTGCGACTGGTCAGGTTCTTCTATATGAAACTCCCCCAACAATGTTTTTAAGGGTCTTCCCCAAACTTTTCCCACAAAGTTGGAAGCTTACAATTGTCAAAAATGTCTTGTTATGCTGAAGTATTATGATTTCCCTTCACTGGAACTAGGGGGCTTAGGCTGAGCCCTGAAAAATAAAACTATAACATTATCCGTCCTCCACCAAACCTTACAGCTGACACAATTCAGTCAGGCCGGTAACATTCTCCTGACATTCACCAAACCTACAATCGTCCATCAGACCCCAGATAGATAAGTGTGATCACAGAACACTCCAGAGTCCAGTGGTGGCTGTTTTACACCACTCCATCTGACGCTTGGCATTGTGCTTGGTGATGTAAGACTTGATGTAAGACTTGCCTGCAGCTGCTAGGCCATCTAAACTCAAGCGATGATGGTTTTTGTGCTGATCTGGATATCAGGGAAGGTTTAGACACTGCCCTTATGGAGTCAACAGAGCGTTGGTGACTTTTATGCCCTCCGCACCTCAGCTCTCTGTGACACAACTCTTTATCTTTCGTGATCTCCACTATGTGCCTGAGTTGTGCAGTTTCTTCCACTTGTACCACACACAGGTGATGGTGGGATATTTAGAAGGGGAAAAATGTCATGAACAGACTTGTTAGATCCTATTATAGGACCGTGCTGGGATCTCTAAGCTCTTCACCTGCCATTCACACGTTGGTAAAGGCCAACGGCATGGCGCGGGGCTGGATTTTATACCCATATGGCAATGAGAATGAATAAAGAAGCTGAATTCAGTGAAGAAGATGCTTGTCCCAATACTTTATCCACATAGTATATACACATTTTCTATGGCACCATACAGAGTAAAGCAGTAAGGGCACTGTGTATAATAAGTCATGTTATTCTGTATACTGTCCTTAGTGCTTAAGTACATAGGAATGTCTCCACTCTCCATTGTACTGTTCCATGAGGATGTTACTGTAATGGCAGGGTGCAGCTTACACTATTCATGTCTTCTTTTAGGAGAACTGCGGTATGTCTGTCTGCAATGGGAAAATCTTCATTCTTGGTGGACGAGGTGAAAGCGGAGAAGCGACCGACACCATCTTGTGTTACGACCCGGCTACCAGCATCATCACAGGAGTGGCAGCTATGCCCCGACCAGTCTCTTACCATGGCTGCGTGACAATTCACAGATACAACGACAAGCCCTTCAAAATGTGACCCCCTCCCCCCAACCCTGGAGGAGAAGGGACAGGGACATCGTCATGAACACTATCCAGAAACTGGCCTTTTATTCAGGACATGGTTATAGGGAATCTGTCATTGAAAATGTTTGTGACCCTGTCATGAGGTCTACAATGCAGCAGAAAAGGGACCATGTGATTCCTTGTCCAACTTTGGGGTGTCTGTCACCTGTCACGAGGGAAACTGAGGCCTACATATAAAAACATGGAGCAAGAAGATGATGGTAGTCGTCGTCACTAGACCACATAGGGATACAAATGCTCAATGATAGATCGCCTTTTCAATATCCTTCTAAGTTCGCCAAATAGATTTTGTGCGGCCGTTGCCTCATTATTTATAGCCTTGGGGAAAGGACTATCTGTATTTTTGTTAATACACTTTTTCTATGCACTTTTCTATGTGTATGTGTTCTAGATTCTGAGTGTATTTAATACATGGATTGCATGAAAGCATTTTGTGATTTCGGAGTTATGGAGACAGTAGAGGTTGTTGTGTGCTCCCCTATGGTATCCCCTATGGTATCACTGACTTTCCCCATAAGTGGAATAAACTGTATTTTCAAGTGCAATTAGGATGCAATGACAATGTGTCTGTAAAATAACGACAATGTAAAGTTTTCTTTTTCCAAAAAGTTATTCTGCACAGAACACTAATAATAATGGAATCAGGGGAACCTGAATGCAGAAGTTTGCATGTATGGTGACGATGATTTAGTTAGACCCAGATGGAAATGAAGCAGCATCACCCTTGTCTATAGGCTGTGTCTAGTATTGCCGCTCAGATCCATTAATTTCAGTGGGGATGGGCCAGCTGCAGTACTTGGCACAGCCTATGGATAAAAGTGGCGCTGTTTCCAGGAAGAAGTAAACAGACTTTTCTTCTTAGGCCACGGCCCCACTACCAGTATTCGGTCAGTATTTTTTCTCAGGAGTGGGAGCCAAAACCTGGAGTGGGTAATAAATGCAGAATTGGTGACTTGTTTCTATTATACCTTTTCTCTGATTGTTCCTCACCTGGTTTTGGCTCCCACTCCTGAGAAAAAATACTGACTGAATACTGACCAGATACTGATAGTGGGGCCGTGGCCTTATCATGTACAACCCCTTTACAGTCTTGACAGGTTAAGGGAAGCTTGGTAAATGCATCACTGTCCATTATATGGGTGCTCCCTAGATACTCAGCCAACGCCGCCTAGACAAAGAGCTCATCTTCTAATGATTGCTCACTTAACGTTCAGCATCCCATAATGTAAAAATGAGCCGCTGAAAAAAGTCCCATAGGGTCAATCCATATTTCTGCAGATATCTATGAGCTGTCAGTCTCAGGAACGGGTATTCATTTCCGTTTGTATCTATGAGAAACTAAAGGTTTCTAAGCTTCAGGGTTCGAGGTTCTGTAGCTGTGTAACGCTTAGGTCTGATCTGGTCTTCCCGCTAACTTATATGGAAGAGATATTGGTGTGATTCAAAGCCCAGTTTGTATGCCTAAGTATATGCGGATGCCTTATTTTACATCTTTTTTTTCCCGTTTGAGCTAATCACCATCTGTACTACAACCGTCATATGTGAACCCTGCTGTAAATGTGTCTTGAAGATGATAGTTACTGTATCTGTGCTCCTCAGTAGTCTGAACCATACGCCCTCTCTCCCATTTACCCTCTTGTAGGTTCAGCAGTGTTCTCCTCCTTTCCATACTGGCAGTAGTGATCTGCATTCATATTCTATAGGTGCAGGGGTGCCTTCCCCCCAGTATTCACAGCAGAATTACCTCCAACATACTCGCGCCCAGCAATCTACTGGTAGGGAGCTGCATCTGGTTACCATATTAGCAGTTGCTACATACATCTTCCTGTTCCAGAGAACTATGTAAGAGGAGATAACACAACTCAGACATTCACTCTGATATTAGCAGTCTGTATCAGCGGTGGTTGAACACATATTCCATCCTCTGTTAACTGTCTGCGCTTCCTTATCTAGTTGCAGGTGCAATCCACATTCTCCCACAGTAGTCACATCAGTGTTTCACCATCTTCCAAGTAATTATAGCAACAGCTCCTACTCTCCCCCAGTAGTCACATCAGTGCCTGTTCATGATCTTCCAACTAATTACAGCAACAGCTCCTACTCTGCCCCAGTAGTCACATCAGTGCCTTCTCACTATCCTCCAAGTAATTACAGCAACAGCTCCTACTCTACCCCAGTAGTCACATCAGTGCCTTTTCACTATCCTCCAAGTAATTACAGCAGCACCTCCTACTCTTCCCCCAGTAGTCACATCAGTGCCTTTTCACTATCCTCCAAATAATTACAGCAGCACCTCCTACTCTTCCCCCAGTAGTCACATCAGTGCCTTTTCACTATCCTCCAAGTAATTACAGCAGCACCTCCTACTCTTTCCCCAGTAGTCACATCAGTGCCTTTTCACTATCCTCCAAGTAATTATAACAGCACCTCCTACTCTCATCCAGTAGTCCCATCAGTGCCTTCCCCTAATGTTCACAATTAAACATTCTTGTCTTCAGCTTGTTAATGTACTGACCAATTTGCAGGCAGGAATCAAGCGAGTAGCCACTTACCATCTGCTGCATACTGCTCCTTGTTCCAGAATCCAACCCTGAAAACAGATTTATGTGAAAGGAGAGCTCAGTCTTCAGTTGTCTGACTGCCCCCTACACTCTGTCTGCAGCCCCCTATACGCTGTCTGTGGCTCCCTATTGGTGGCCGCATTCAGTTTTGAGATATCAGTTGAGAAACCAGTTATTGGAATATCATGGCGTTAACAGGTGAACATTTACTTTAAGATCATATTGGTTGCTGTTTACAGATATGTTTGAAATTTGGTGCACTGATTTGCTATCCGCCATCCTATCTATCAGCAAAATCCAGTGAGCACTGCCTTATGGACAAGCCACTGTGCCTATGGAGGCAATGAAAGGAACACAGTGCCCACTAGAGGTAGCTTTATTCTGTTTATTGACAGGCATCTTGTTAGTAGATCTTTGAAGTCCAAGAAAATCCCTTTAATGATGGCTACTCATAATAACAAGATTGTTCTGGGCTTTGGACCATCTAAATAGACGTACAAAAATATAACCATAACATGTTCCAAGTTTTCATGTTTGTAAGTATGCCATAACATACTGAAAGGGTTATTCTCATCTTTGATTTTCAGGAGCGCATTGCTCCCCAACCTACCAGCTTCCTGCTTTGCTAGGGGCGGTGTGCTCCAGATTGATTGACAGTTCTGACCTGCAGCATCATAGTGCTTCTGGCCTGAACTAAGCGCGCTCCCATACTGCAAGCACAGGCTGTTTTGCCTCTGCAGCATCAGGAGAGTGCAACGGGACTGAAGCTGATCTGGCCAGCTTCAGAGAAGCGCTTCCATGCTCTATATCAAAGACCTTGCAAGCACTGCGCCTAGGAGACCGGCCATTTCTGATAGACTGCAGAGGTGACTGGTAACCGAGGCAATGAGCAGTAAACAATAGAATTTAAAATTCCATTCTTGAGAACAGAGAGGATATTTAAAAAGAAGTAAATTGTAACGTTGCTTTTTTTTAGAAGCACTTTGCAATTTTTCTCATTTGAAAAGTTGAAGATGAGACAACCCCTGTAAATCACATTTTCTGTTTAAACTTCATAAATTCATAGTATATCAATTATTGATTTGTTTTACTTTTTATTTCTGTCTAACTATAATTCTTATGTAAGAGTGTAGAACAATGTGTTGCTTTGTAGATGTGTTCAGAGATTTTACAGGAGTGTTATTGTATATGAGTTATTGACTTCCGCTTAATTACATCATGTATATGTTATTTTCCTGAGCTTTGTGGCCCTGTTAGGTCTTATGTTCTACTGTAAATCCTGGAACTTGTCATTACAGATGATCCTTCTGTAACTATTGATTTCTATTACACAAAGTGACACTTTTTATGCTACCTGACTGATCGGGTCACACCTACTGTCATGGAGAGACCTGTGGACCCGTGATTTGCCCTACGGTCCTCATTTGGGCTCGCTTGCCATCTGTTTTTGTTGTAATTGGCATGGCAGAATATCGCTTTTTGTGTGTGGGCAGCTTTGGGTAGCAAATAGTTTTCATTACGTTTAATGGTGTTGATGACTTTAATTGTACGTGTGTGAAGATATCATGCAATTTACTAATAAGATGGATGAGAAATCCAAAGCTAGAATGACAAATCAAGTTCTCTATGAGTCCACCAACACCCATCCATCAAGGGCTTCGGAGGAGGAACGTGATGTCCCTGCTCTCCATGTTATTCTGAGGTCTCACACACTTTACCTTCCTTATCATCTTTAACCTATGTTACCTATAATGTGGCACCTGTAGAGATCTGTGGTCCCATATTGTACCTGAATACGCCTTAAATTTCATACAAAGAGACATTGTGCACTTCTGCATACAATTCTTCAATACGGGTGATCAAGGCCTGGGAGGACTGAAACGTTGTGATGTAATTTATGAGGTTGTCCCACCACAACCACTTATCTTCTATACACAAGAAAGGTAATAACTTGCTAATTGTTGGGAGTCTGATTGCAAGGACATACACCAATCTGAAAACCAGGGCTCTGGAGTCTCCCACTTGAATAGTCCCACCTCCACCCCATGACTCCATTCATTGTCTATGGGACTGATATTAGCCGTGTCCAGCTCTCCTTACTGGAAGTAGGGACAGTTCTGTAACTGGAAGTCTGTTAGGAAGTTGTACACACAGTAGACCTATGATATATGAGTCTAGTCTGTTCCAGAATAAGGCCTTTTAATAATTTGGGATCTGCACTAGCAGATATATACAAGACGTGAACAAGGTGCCACTGCTGTGCCATGGCTGCCCATGATTGTCATAGAACATCATATAACTATTCACAAGATGACAGGGACCACTAAACCAAACAGTCGGAGGGCTGCATCTGTACCTTTGCTTTTACTAGAACTTCGGGCTCTTTTGAAGCTGATGATTCAGTCCTTGATGTCTTTTCAATAAAAAGGTTAGAAGTATATCTAATAAACTCTGATGCCTGCTGCCACATAACAAGTATATCCTAAAGGAAACCTGTCGCCTCCAAAAATTGTATTTAACTGTGGATGCAGGGGTAATCTGTAGGCACATAATGTTTTAATCGCATTATTGTGTGGCTGAAGTGAGAAAGTGAAATTTTATTCTCCCTGTAGTCATTCATTTCCAGCCATCGAGGTGGTGCAGGGAGCAGGTGACTGTAACTGCTCCCTGCACCACCCCAATGCCTGAAAGCGAGCGGCTACAGGGAGAACATAACTTCATTTTCTCCCTGCAGCTGGGCTTCCAGTAACACAGTAAAATGATTAAAACTCTATTTACCTGTAGATTACCATTATATCTGCAGGTAAATAGCATTTTTGGAGGTGACAGGTTCCCTTTAAGTGCAGTTCTTTTTGCCAGTTTTATTCAATCTTACAGTTTTTACTAGTAGTGATATCGTTTAATTTTGTTTCATTTGGAAAAAGGGACGATTCTGCGTGCCTGTGTTTTGTATGGTATGTATAAACTCTGGGGATTTCTTTCTTGCAAAAAGGGAACGTGTGTGGTAATTGCTGGTGCATATATGGGCTTTAAGTCATGAGGATTTCCTTCCGAAAATCAGGTTCCATATTGATTGAAATCTGTGAAATGTATTGAGAGGATATTTCCATTAATAGAGTAAACCTGGAAGGACAAGAGTGTGGAGCGCTACGTAATTACCAGGCAGCCTGGTGCCTTCTTTTTTGTACAGTACCGTTTTTGTGTATTTTTCTTGAATATGTTCAGCTGTATGTGTAATATGACAATTATAATATTGTTACTTATGTCTGATCTTAATAAAGATTGAAAAATAAATTACGGTGATTTAATGTTATATAGTGATGGAAAATATTGAGGCTGCGGCCCTTTCAGTGCTCACCCGGCACGGCT
The DNA here is from genome assembly GCF_046119375.1 of Phyllobates terribilis. Classification (NCBI taxonomy): domain Eukaryota; kingdom Metazoa; phylum Chordata; class Amphibia; order Anura; family Dendrobatidae; genus Phyllobates; species Phyllobates terribilis. The sequence continues at coordinate 201,770,294 of NW_027362763.1, forward strand.
ACATACATTTAGTAGGAGGAGGATTAGCAATTCCACAAAATGCTGAAGATTTGTTGCTGTTAGTGAATGAGGTTTTGGTAAAACCCCATCTCCTGCATTGTATTTTTAGCATTAGACTTTGGTAAGCAATTTTGATGAGGATTTCTAAACCTATAATTGTGCAACAAAAGCTGTCGAAGAGGGAAGAAGATGAAAGATGTGAAGATTTAGAGATAACATCAACGATGGAGCATTAAAAGGAATCTGTCAGCAGGTTTTTGCTGCCTTAAATGATAGCAGTATTGTTATGATAGTGTAGCAACTCACTCTGGAAAATAGATAACACACTAAAAACTGCAACTGACCCTGCCAATTGCTGTACAGACTAGAGATTCTGACCCCGCATTACCTAGTGGTCCCTGCATGAGCTGAGATAGCCCTAAGCACAGACTAGACTATGGCAACTCGGACCTATGCTGCCTGAAAGGCTGTTAAACACTTCACGTTCCTCCCAAAGAACCGGAGGGCAAAGAAGGGTATACAGTACATTACCTACAGAAGGGAAAGTGTGCTGAAATAGATAGCGATCCCAGAGTAAATAAATCAAACCACGAAATACAAAATAATGGATTAAATGCTCACTGTTAGAGAATATGCCACCTGCTTCCTAAAGGGAAACAGAAGATAGGTGCAGAGTAAAGAACATAAACATCAAAGAGATAAACCCTGGCTGGTTTTTCACCAACTGGCTTAACCTACAGCAGTATGGCTGGACATTCAAATGAGACTATCACCAACAGGAAATACCAGCAGGGGAGAAAGTATATAAAGACGCACCTGAAAGGTGATAGGGCAGACAAATGAAAACACAGGTTACCCTAAAAAGACCTAAGCAAGGATAACAGAAACTTAACACCCGGAGAAAAGGTGTAACTGCTGAGGCTCGGCGGACAGAGAAGCCGACCACAAATCAAAGGTTCAAACCCAGACACATGACAAGTATGATGTAGGAGCAGAGAGCCTGATTCCAGCGATGTGTTACTTACTGGGTTGCTTGCTGTAGTTTTGATAACATCACAGTTCTTTGAATGCTGAGGTCTGTATAACTCTACCCACTACACCGATTGGCAACTTTCTGTGTACTCTGTGCATAGGCAGAAAGCTGTCAATCAGTGGTGTGGGCAGGGTTGGACTACCTAGCAGCAGGTTTACTAGTCCCCTAGTGATAATCTCTTGCTGATAAAACAGTGATTTTATCAAAACTACAGCAAGCAGCCCAGTAAGTGACACATTGCTGGAATTGGGCCCTTTTCTATACATTATGCTGCTCTAAGAATACAGTGGGTACAGAAAGTATGTAATGCACACGCCCGGGCTGAGCGGCGTGTGCGTGCATATGTAGTGATTCCACTGTGCCATGAACCGGAGAGTGCCTGGAGGGGCGTAACTAAGTATCTGCCCGATCCGACCAAGGTCGCACGACGGCATACGACTGTCAGTATTCCGGGTTTTCTAGGTAACCTTGTGAATGATTTTGCCCTTTGTTAAGATGGAGTTTGCTGTCTTTGTATGCCCTACTTCCTGTTCGTTTGTTTAAAACCCGGCTCAGGTGCTGGCTTCCTTGCTGGAGTATTCTGCTTCTGCTTCCCTTCAGTCAAGCTGCCTTGTCCTACTATTATCTCCCAGATCTTGTGTGTATTTACCAGGTTAATCTTCACGCCCTGGCTCTGGACATTCTCTGCCTATGTAAGCTACACTCACTGTGTTATCATTAATCTGTTGACTTTGGAATTTAACCCTTGCCTCACTCCACCTGGTAAGAACTGTGTTTCTGAACTGTGTTGTTGTTTAACCCTTCGTTCACTCCCTCCGGTGAGGGCTGCTGGAACTATTTACTGGAATATTACTTAAATGTGAACTTGTTTCTGGACTTCCCTGAATCTACGCCTCATCTAGGATTAACTTGTGAACTTGTTCTTGGACTTCCCTGTGGCCACGTCACCAGTCTGTTAGACTTTCCTTTTGATCACATTTGTGTGAGGACTCTGTCGTAAGAACATTGCAGACTTGCTATATAGGTTCCAAAGACTTAATATCGCTGGACTTATTTCATTGTATGTCACTACGGGTTATCTGTATATTGTTTTTGGGTGTTATTGCTGTTGCACAAATACATTATTTGCATTAAAGAAACCCGTCTCTGCTTGTTCATTGCCCCACGCTATCAGAATCCTCGAGTTCCTACTATAGTATTACAACGACGCCAGTGCACCAGGGAGGAACCGGGCAGAGGGACCAGGTGCTACTCCAGGTCAGACCCCGGACACGGCTGTTGACCCACACAGGAGAATACTGGAACAGGCAGGTTAGGCTGGCACACAGACTGGTGGGTATAGGCAGACACGGCTGGAATACAGATGGGTGGATGCTGGCGAGCACGACTGGTATGCAGGCAGGGAGATACTGGCTGGTAAGACAGGTTGGAGCACAGAGTGGATAGGACCCAGTTCAGACTGGGACTCAGGAACAGAACCGCAGATGCAGCGGACAAACACAGCAGAGTGAGACCGCCCGGAGCGGCGAGCAGGACAAGGCCGCCTGGAGCAGCGAGCAAGGAGTCAGAGCAGAGCGAGACTGCCGGAGCAGCGAGCAAAGGAGTCAGAGCAGAGCGAGACTGCCGGAGCAGTGAGCAAAGGAGTCAGAGCAGAGCGAGACTGCCGGAGCAGCGAGCAAAGGAGTCAGAGCAGAGCGAGACTGCCGGAGCAGCGAGCAAAGGAGTCAGAGCAGAGCGAGACTGCCGGAGCAGCGAGCAAAGGAGTCAGAGCAGAGCGAGACTGCCGGAGCAGCGAGCAAAGGGTCTGAGCAGGCTAGAACCGCCGGAGCGGTGAGCGAGGCAGGGCAGAGGGGACAGGGCTCTGTTCACACGGAACAGACAGGAAGGGAAAGGCAGAGCCAGATACCCACAGGGTACTTGCAGTGAAGTAGCGAGTGGACCACAAACTCACAAACGGAAGTACAGTGACAACGAACAGGAGTAGGTACGAGTTCAGACTCTGCAGAAAAAGGAAAGGTACGGACAGAGAAAAACAGGAAACAGGCTAGAAGAGTATTCAGACAAGAACAGACAAGATACAGGAACGGGTCTAGGTATGCGGCCCCTAGAAGGCGGAAAGATCAGGCTAGGAGCGTGTTCACACAGGACAGACAAGATACAGGAGCGGGTCTAGGTATGCGGCCCCTAGAAGGCGGAACGAACAGGCTAGGAGCGTGTTCACACAGGCCTGGAAATACAGCCTCCAGGATTGGCAGGCAAGCAAGCAAACACAGAAAGGGACCTGGCACATTCAGAGTGAAAGAGCACACTGAATGAAACACAATGCTCAGGCAGGGTTTCCTGGGAGGAGCTGGGTTAAATACCAGGTGACAGACAGCAATAGGCTGAGGACGCACAAGGGGTGTGCCCGCAGCAGGTACAAAAAGCAGGAAGTGATCAGGCGCCGACCTTAAGCAGCAGAAACAGAGGCAAACAGACAGCATGGAGGGAAGCCAGAGAGACATTCTGGATAGGAGATCAAGTGCGAGCTCTTGCACAGTGGGAGATGGACCACTATGCAAGGACGCCGCCAGGTATGTTACAAAGTATTCAGATCCCTTTACATTTCTCACTCTTTGTTTCATTGCAGCTATTTGGTAAATTCTAAAAAGTTCATTTTTTTCTCATTAAAGTACACTCTGCACCCCATCTTGACTGAAAAAGACAGAACTGTAGACATTTCTGCAAATTTATTAAAAAAGAAAAGCTGAAATATCACATGGTCATAAATATTCAGACCCTTTGCTCAGTATTGAGTAGAAGCACCCTTTTGAGCTAGTCTAGTCATGAGTCTTCTTGGGAATGATGCAACAAGTTTTTCACACCTGGATTTGGGGATCCTCTGCCATTCTTCCTTGCAGATCCTCTCCAGTTCCGTCAGATTGAATGGTGAATGTTGGTGGACAGCCATTTTCAGGTCTCTCCAGAGATGCTCAATTGGGTAGGTCAGTGCTCTGGCTGGCCCAGTCAAGAATAGTCACAGAGTTGTTCTGAAGCCACTCCTTTGTTATTTTAGCTGTGTGCTTAGGGTCATTGTCTTATTGAAAGGTGAACCTGAGGCCAAGTCTGAGCTCCAGAGCAGTCTGGAAGAGGTTTTCATCCACTTGGCCGCATTCATGTTCCCTTCAATTGCAACCAGTCACTCTGTCCCTGCAGCTGAAAAACACCCCCATAGCATGATGCTGTCACCACCATGTTTCACTGTTGGGATTGTATTGGACAGGTGATCAGCAGTGCCTAGTTTTCTCCACACATACCACTTACAATTATCACCAAAAAGTTCTATCTTCGTCTCAACAGACCAGAGAATCTTATTTCTCATAGTTTGGGAGTCCTTCATGTGATTTTTAGCAAACTCTATGCGGGCTTTCATATGTCTTGCACTGAGGAGAGGCTTCCATCGGGCCACTCTGCCATAAAGGCCCGACTGGTGGAGGGCTGCAGTGATAGTTGACTTTGTGGAACTTTCTCCCATCTCCCTGCTGCATCTCTGGAGCTCAGCCACAGTGATCTTGGGGTTCTTCTTTACCTCTCTCACTAAGGCTCTTCTCCCACGATTGCTCAGTTTGGCTGGACGGCCAGGTCTAGGAAAACTTCTGGTGGTCCCAAACTTCTTCCATTTAAGGATTATGGAAGCCACTGTGCTCTTAGGAACCTTGAGTAATGCAGAAATTCTTCTATAACCTTGGCCAAATCTGTGCCTTGCCACAATTCTGTCTCTGAGCTCCTTGGGCAGTTCCTTTGAGCTGATGATTCTCATTAGGTCAGACATGCACTGTGAGCTGTGAGGTCTTATATAGACAGGTGTGTGCCTTTCTAAATCAAGTCCTATCAGTTTAATTAAACACAGCTGGACTCCAATGAAGGAGTAGAACCATCTCAAGGAGGATCACAAGGAAATGGACAGCATGTGACTTAAATATGATGGTCTGAGCAAAGGGTCTGAACACTTATGACCATGTGATATTTCAGTTTTTATATTTTAATAAATTTGCAAAAATTTCTACATTTCTGTTTTTTTTCAGTCAAGATGGGGTGCAGAGTGTACTTTAATGAGAAAAAAATGAACTTTTTAGAATTTACCAAATGGATGCAATGAAACAAAGAGTGAAAAATTGAAAGGGGTCTGAATACTTTCAGTACCCACTGTAGATGAGATGACAAAAACCTGGTGAGAGATTCCCTTACCAGTGAAAACTAGTTAGCACCTATCCACAGAATAGGTAATAACTTATTGATGGGTGGGGTCTGACTGCTGTGCATCGACTGGTAGCACAGGGCGCTTTTATGCTAGTTAGAATACAGCTGTAGTGCACTTGCTCGACCTCTGCTCCATTCATTCCACTGGGCCTTCAGAGCACTGCGCTAGGCTTTTTTGGTATCCCCATAGAGAATGAATGGAGCAGCATCCGCCCTGCCGGTCCATTTTGTAATAGGGATAAATGTCCCTGTCAGGAATAATAATTAAAATTAAAAACCGCTGGTTGTTTCTTCATTAGTCTATTGAGTGAAAAAAAAAAACATAACTGGAAAAAAAAACTATTGAAAAAACCCTCGAAAAATGCCAGTGGCCAAAAACACACAAAAAAAAAAAAAAACCCACTCAGGAAATAAAATGAAAAAAAATTGCTAAAGACATTTCAGGAAACAAATGCCAGAATTTCCTGAAGCAACTTCTTGAAAAACTCATCAGGTTCACAGACATTGTGTGTACATAGTCTTCCACAGCAACCAGTCCCTTCACCCTATGAGGTTCCATGTTTCCTCCTAATCAGGGAGCAGCTCTATGAATCCTAATAATTTCATACTTGGTTCATAACTAGTGTTGAGCGATACCTTCCGATATCGGGAAATATCGGATCGGATTGGATCGGACCGATACCCAAAAAATATCGGATATCGCCGATTCCGATACCGGAAACCAATGCAAGTCAATGGGACACAAATATAGGATTGAAAATAAACCCTTTCTTTCCTTGTAGGTTAATTCTACATGAAGGAAAACAACTAAGAATAATGTAGAATGTATTGGGGGAGGTGGAGGAGACATTAAAGGCATAGAGGTTTAGCCCAATCAAATGGAATAGCAGGAATTAATATTTTTTTAAGACTTTTGGAGTTACAAAGATATTGACTATGTTAAGCTTTTTTATATTTGGTCAGATATTTATGTTTCACTACTTCCATGCTCTTCACCTTCTTTTTTACTTCTCCCACAATTTCTCCTTCATCATCCTCAGCAGCAGCATATTTTTCATCAACTTCTTCTTCACCTTATTCATCTTCTTCTTCTTCTTCACATTCTTCCTATTATTCTTTTTTTTTTACATTCTTCATATTCTTCTTATTCAACTATTATTCTTCTTCATCTTCATATTCTTCTTCTTCATCATATTCTTATTTGTGACAAGCATTCCTGTAGTTATTATCTATAAAAGTTTGAAGATTACACCTTCCGTTCTGCCTGTCACAAAAGATTTACAACAGGATTTGTCCGCGTTCAGTTTGGCCTGCAGCAGCAGGTATTTTCCAGGGGCACCACGAGGAGGAACGGACTCACCCCCATACACTGCTTAGTCTTCTTCTGCTTAGAATTTAGATAATATCTTTTGCTCTGATTTTTAGTCTTATGCTTAATGTTCTTCTGCTTTTTGTTCTACAGCTTCTTGTTCTTTTGCTTCTTGGTCTTCTGTCTCTTGTTCTTCTGTATCTTGGTGGTTGTCTTCTTGTTCTTTGTCCTCTTGGTCATCTTTTTCAGGGTCATCTGCTTGGTCTTCTTTGGGGTGGTCTTCAGGGTCGTCATCTTCGGAGTCCTCGTCTTCTTCGGGGTGGTCTTCAGGGTCGTCATCTTCAGGGTCGTCGTCTTCGGGGTCGTCGTCTTCTCCGGGGTGGTCTTCAGGGTCGTCGTCTTCTTCGGGGTGGTCTTCAGGGTCATTGTCTTCAGGGTCATCGTCAGGGAGATCCAGAGTGATTACCAAAAACCATTTCAAAAACCTTGAACTTGGAAATGTAGCAGAAGGTACAAGAAGGCTGAGGAACTGCCGAGAACCAGCTGACGGTACTGGAACCCGGACGGGTAGCAGAAGGTACAAGAGCCAATGGAACTACCGAGGACCAGCTGATGGTACTGGAACCCGGTTACTAAGCAGGAGGTACCTGTGCCAGTCCTACAGGGGGTGCTTGTCCTATTGCCACTATGGAACCAGCCTTCATTGCCAGATCCCGCAGCCCACATAGGAGTCACCTAAACTGCAGGCACCATAGAGTCGGCTAACCCGACCGCAACACGACAGGACAACGTATTGGAGGCAAAGTGACGTTGACACTACCCGGAAACAGCTGGCGTGCTGGAACCAGGCTGGGCAGGAGGGAGTACCCGTGCCAAAGACACTGCCGAGAACCAGCTGACGGTACTGGAACCCAGATGGGTAGCAGAAGGTACAAGAGCCAATGGAACTACCGAGGACCAGCTGATGGTACTGGAACCCGGTTACTAAGCAGGAGGTACCTGTGCCAGAAAGCACTACCAAGGACCAGCAGACGTTGGTGGAACTCGGATACCAAGAAGGAGGCACCTAAGCCAAAGGCACTGCCGAGAACCAGCTGACGGTACTGGAACCCGGAAGGGTAGCAGAAGGTACAAGAGCCAATGGAACTACCGAGGACCAGCTGATGGTACTGGAACCCGGTTACTAAGCAGGAGGTATCTGTGCCAGAAAGCACTACCAAGGACCAGCAGACGTTGGTGGAACTCGGATACCGAGAAGGAGGCTCCTAAGCCAAAGGCACTGCCGAGAACCAGCTGACGGTACTGGAACCCAGATGGGTAGCAGAAGGTACACATGAAAAAAAAAGTTGCAAGGCCGCGAGCCGGCCGGAGTTTCCGAAACCCACAGTCCTACAGGGGGTGCTTGTTCTATTGGCACTATGGAACCAGCCTTCATTGCCAGATCCCGCAGCCCACATAGGAGTCACCTAAACTGCAGGCACCACAGATTCGGCTAACCCGACCGCAACACGACAGGACAACGTATTGGAGGCAAAGTGACGTTGACACTACCAAGAAACAGCTGGCGTGCTGGAACCAGGCTGGGCAGGAGGGACTACCCGTGCCAAAGACACTGCTGAGAACCAGCTGACGGTACTGGAACCCGGATGGGTAGCAGAAGGTACAAGAGCCAATGGAACTACCAAGGACCAGCTCATGGTACTGGAACCCGGTTACTAAGCAGGAGGTACCTGTGCCAGAAAGCACTACCAAGGACCAGAAGACGTTGGTGGAACTCAGATACTGAGAAGGAGGCACCTAAGCCAAAGGCACTGCCGAGAACCAGCTGACGGTACTGGAACCCGGATGGGTAGCAGAAGGTACACATGAAAAAAAAAGTTGCAAGGCCGCGAGCCGGCCGGAGTTACCGAAACCCACAGTCCTACAGGGGGTGCTTGTCCTATTGCCACTATGGAACCAGCCTTCATTGCCAGATCTCGCAGCTCACATAGGAGTCACCTAAATTGCAGGCACCATAGAGTCGGCTAACCCGACCGCAACACGACAGGACAACGTATTGGAGGCAAAGTGACGTTGACACTACCCGGAAACAGCTGGCGTGCTGGAACCAGGCTGGGCAGGAGGGAGTACCCGTGCCAAAGACACTGCCGAGAACCAGCTGACGGTACTGGAACCCAGATGGGTAGCAGAAGGTACAAGAGCCAATGGAACTACCGAGGACCAGCTGATGGTACTGGAACCCGGTTACTAAGCAGGAGGTACCTGTGCCAGAAAGCACTACCAAGGACCAGCAGACGTTGGTGGAACTCGGATACCAAGAAGGAGGCACCTAAGCCAAAGGCACTGCCGAGAACCAGCTGACGGTACTGGAACCCGGAAGGGTAGCAGAAGGTACAAGAGCCAATGGAACTACCGAGGACCAGCTGATGGTACTGGAACCCGGTTACTAAGCAGGAGGTATCTGTGCCAGAAAGCACTACCAAGGACCAGCAGACGTTGGTGGAACTCGGATACCGAGAAGGAGGCTCCTAAGCCAAAGGCACTGCCGAGAACCAGCTGACGGTACTGGAACCCAGATGGGTAGCAGAAGGTACACATGAAAAAAAAAGTTGCAAGGCCGCGAGCCGGCCGGAGTTTCCGAAACCCACAGTCCTACAGGGGGTGCTTGTTCTATTGGCACTATGGAACCAGCCTTCATTGCCAGATCCCGCAGCTCACATAGGAGTCACCTAAACTGCAGGCACCACAGATTCGGCTAACCCGACCGCAACACGACAGGACAACGTATTGGAGGCAAAGTGACGTTGACACTACCAAGAAACAGCTGGCGTGCTGGAACCAGGCTGGGCAGGAGGGACTACCCGTGCCAAAGACACTGCTGAGAACCAGCTGACGGTACTGGAACCCGGATGGGTAGCAGAAGGTACAAGAGCCAATGGAACTACCAAGGACCAGCTCATGGTACTGGAACCCGGTTACTAAGCAGGAGGTACCTGTGCCAGAAAGCACTACCAAGGACCAGCAGACGTTGGTGGAACTCGGATACTGAGAAGGAGGCACCTAAGCCAAAGGCACTGCCGAGAACCAGCTGACGGTACTGGAACCCGGATGGGTAGCAGAAGGTACACATGAAAAAAAAAGTTGCAAGGCCGCGAGCCGGCCGGAGTTACCGAAACCCACAGTCCTACAGGGGGTGCTTGTCCTATTGCCACTATGGAACCAGCCTTCATTGCCAGATCTCGCAGCTCACATAGGAGTCACCTAAATTGCAGGCACCATAGAGTCGGCTAACCCGACCGCAACACGACAGGACAACGTATTGGAGGCAAAGTGACGTTGACACTACCCGGAAACAGCTGGCGTGCTGGAACCAGGCTGGGCAGGAGGGAGTACCCGTGCCAAAGACACTGCTGGGAAACAGCTGACGGTGTTGGAGCCCAATAACACTGGAGCAAGTGTTGACTGTACAGACGGCACCTCTGAGCAGCAACTGGCGGTGTTGGAGTCCAGGGTAAATACTGAAAACAGAGTGGAGCCAGAGGCCTAATTGGAACAAGTTTAAAATCAGTAGTAGTGTGAATGTGGACAGAGCAGGAGAAATTGCCGGACACACAGCAGGGGAACAGCTGACGTTACTGAACCCCAATAACACTGGAGCAAGTGTTGACTGTGCAGACGACACTTCTGAGCAGCAACTGGCGGTGTTGGAGCCCAGGGATTACAGTTCCGGTGGTAGAAACATGAACACAACAGGAGACCTGGATATTGTTGCCAACCAATTATTTAATCTGGAAGAGGACTGGCAAATTCATGCGAGATCCAGGCCTTGTTCATTTTCAGAAAAGTAAGGCGGTCAACGTTATCGGAGGATAGTCGGATGCGACGGCCTGTTAGTACACCACCTGCGGCACTAAAGACGCGTTCCGATAATACACTAGCAGCAGGGCAAGCCAGCACCTCCAATGCATACTGGCTGAGTTCTGGCCATGTATCCAGCTTAGAGACCCAAAACTTGAAGGGGGAAGAGCCGTCTGGGAGTACACTGACAGAGCAAGACATGTAGTCTGTCACCATCTGACGGAAACATTGCCTCCTGCTGACTGGAGCCGTCTGTGATGGTGTAGACATTTGTGGCGGGGACACAAAACTTTGCCACATTTGGGCCATACTGGTCTTGCCTTGTGCTGAGGCGCTGCTTCTGCTCCCTCTTTGTGCAGAGCTGCCTCGACGCACTGAGCTGCTTTGTAAAGCACTAGCAGCACTGCTCTCGGGTGGAATGGAGATCATGATGGAATGCACCAGTGTGTCTTGGTACTCCCGCATTTTACACTCCCGGTTCAACGGTATTATGAGGCTTTGTAAGTTGTCCCGGTAGCGAGGATCTAGGAGGGTAGACACCCAATAATCAGCCGTGTTGAGAATGTGGGCGATGCGGCGGTCGTTTCTCAGGCACTGCAGCATGAAGTCAACCATGTGCTGCAGACTGCCAACTGGCAAAGAAACGCTGTCCCCTGCTTGAGGCGTGATCTCTGCCTGCTCTGCATCACCCCACCCTCGCTCTAGATACTGACTACTAGAGCATTGTGTACCTCCCTCCTCTGGACAGATGTCTTCCTCCTCCATTGACTCCTCCTCATTCTCCTCACAAAGTGTCCCCTGCCTAGGCCTTTGTGAGGAACCACGTTGCGCAGACTGTACAGAAGCAGATGGCATTTGTGACTCCTCATCCTCCACCTCTTCCAAAACCTCCTCCCTTAGTGCCTGCAGTGTTTTTTCAAGCAGGCAGATAAGGGGGATAGTCATGCTGACTAGTGCATCATCTGCACTCGCCATCCGCGTGGAATAATCGAAGGCACGCAAAACGTGGCAGATGTTCTTCATAGAGGCCCACTCAGTGGTGGTGAAGAGTGAACGGCGCACAGTGCGACTTGTTTGCGCCTGCTGCAGCTGGTACTCTATTACTGCTGCCTGCTGCTCACACAACCTCTCCAACATATGTAACGTTGAATTCCACCTGGTGGGTAGGTCACATATGATGCGATGTTCCGGAAGGCGTAATCGGCGCTGCAGAGCTGCAATGCGCGATCTTGCGATGCTGCAACGCCGCAAGTGAGCGCACTCTATGCGGACCTTGTGCAGCAGTGCATCAAGATCCGGATAGTCCCTCAAAAAACTCTGAACGACCAAGTTGAGCACATGTGCCAGACATGGGATGTGAGTGAGGTTGCCTAGGCCCAGAGCTGCCACCAGAGTTCAGCCATTGTCACACACTACCATGCCTGGCTGGAGATTCGCTGGCACAAACCACACGTCGCTCTGCTGCTTGATGGCATTCCAGAGCTCCTACGCTGTGTGGCTTCGATTCCCCAAATAAATTAATTTCAATACGGCCTGTTGACGTTTGGCCATGGCTGTGCTCATATCGGTCGTAACAGGTAACCGTTCACGGGTCGATGTGGAGGAAGACCGTGACGGCTCCTGCAGCGCTGATTCAGAGGAACTGGAGTATGAAGAGGAGTCAATGTGTACAGACTGGATTCCTGCAATCCTTGGAGTTGGCAGAACATGTACAGCGCCACTCTCAAGATCTGTATCCGGCTCCACAACATTTACCCAATGGGCAGTGAGGGAAAGGTATCGCCCCTGTCCATGCTTACTGGTCCACGCATCAGTGGTCAGGTGGACCTTGCTACTGACGGCGTTTTGTAATTTTTCCCTCCACATGCTGTTGCAGGGCAGGGACGGCTTGCCTGCTGAAATAAAAGTGGCTGGGCACGTTGTATTGTGGGACTGCCAATGCCATCAAGTTACGGAAGGTGTCAGGCTCCACCAGCCTGAATGATAGCATTTCAAGGGCCAGCAGTTTCGCAATGCCAGCATTCAGAGCCTGTGCTCAGGGGTGGTTTGCCGAGTATGGGCGCCTTTTCTCCCATGCCTGTGCTAACGATGGCTGTAGCCTGGCCTGGGAGTGTGAGGATGACAGGGAACGTGGTGCTGTGGGTGGAATGACACTGTGTCTCTGTACAACAGTGCCAGAGGTTCTTCCATGGCGATCCTGTGAGGAAGCCGAACCAGCTGTGTGTGAGCTGGAGGAAGAGGCTACAACACGAGCTGAAGAGGTGGTAGGTGGCGCTGTAGGTTGGCCTAGGTCTTCAGTGTGCCTTTGTAACTCCACCACGTGCTTGGTCCGCACATGTTTCCACATATTTGTGGTATTGAGGTTGCTGACACTTTTCCCTCTTTTCACTTTCTGATTACGCAGCTTGCATTTGACAAAGCAAATGTCATCTGTAACTGTGTCAAAAAAGGACCAGGCACTGCAAGTCCTGGGAGCGCCCGTTTTGGGTTTTGGAAGAGGCATGCTCCTAATGGGTGCCGAAGTGGAGGCTACAGGCAACCAAGTCTGCCCCCTCCCTCTCCATCCTTTTTGGGCCGTTCGGGGAATCTCTTCCTCAGAGCTGCTCCCACCACCTTCCTGTACCTCACGCCATGATGGGTCAAGGACCTCATCATCTACACTACCCTCTTCAAACAACTGCTTCTCCTGGGTAGTCTCGAGAGCACAGTACGCACCAGAAAGTGGCACCTGAGTCTCATCATCAGATGCGTACTGAGGTGTGTGGACCATAGGCACTGGCCCACCCACCTCTTCAGATTCAGAGAGACAAAGCGGTTGCGCATCACTGCATACTACCTATTCTTCAAATTCTAGAATTCTGCTTGGCTGGCCCCCTCTTTCCAAGCCAAGAGATTCAGAGAACAGAAGTAGAGATGGCTCCTGTCCAGGGCTCTCTGACTGCCTGGGCAATTTGGCAGGTGGTGAAGAGACAGATGGGTGCTCTTCAGTGCTCAGGACCTGAGATGATCTGGAAGTAATTGAAGTCGATGTGTTAGCTGCCATCCATCCGACAACGGCTTCAATTTGGTCCTCCCGCAACAGTGGGGTATGGCGAGCTCCTACAAAGCTGCGCATAAAGGACTGTTCCCTGGTAAAAGTGGGGGATGCTGAGTCACTGGTGCCCGCAGCAGGCACAGAATCCCCACGTCCTCTCCCTGCAGGCACAAAGTCCCCACGTCCTCTCCCTGCAGAAACTCCACGCCCACGACCACGACCACATGCCTTACTCCCTGCCTTCTTCATCTTGGTAGACTGATAAAGATAGGCAGAAAAGTACTAAAGGGCTTAGTGCACTTATTCCTGAACAGCTGCTAACAGGTATAAGAAACACTAATTTTATAAAGTGTGGACTAGACTTTAATATGAGCTAATGTGGCCTACACAACTGTAAAGTGGAGTATTTGGTGAACTTTATTTACGTTTTTTTTTTTTCACAAAAAGACACTGGATGTGCCCAAAGATGTAAAACCAATAGTATCACAAACTTTTTGTAGCTATTACAATGCAGGAAGGTAACCTACAATGCAATAGATGAGGCTACAAAAAATAGGCTAATACTAATCTGGCTGGGGCTGAAGGGCACAAGGCTGCAGAAAGGCTCCTCTGTCTACTCCTATATAGTGTGTTTGGAAGCAATCTAGGAAAAATGAGCAGCACTAATGCAAAAAAGCACAATGTATGAGGCAGTGACGCACTCTGAGCGGACTACAACCGGACGTTGCTGCAGCACACACTACAGCATGAGCTGCACTCACACACACAGACCTTGCAGACAGCCATGAACAGTGCAGAGAACTGTGCACTAGCGCTGCAAGGCAAAAGAAAGCTTTATAAAGTAGCCTGGGTAAAGCACAATAAAGCAAATAGGTAGCTAAAACTGTCCCTCAGAACAACAGCGTCCTATCCCTAACTGAATTCACAGCAGAGTGAACCCATAATGGCGGCGGTGGCTTTTATAGTGCATCATGACATCATTTCAGCAGCCAATCACAGACATGCCATTAGTTAACATGCCTAACAGGATGTGCCCACACTTCTTAGGCTCCTCATTGGCTGAATAAAATCAAACTGGCTCATTGCATTATGGGAACTTCCGATTCCGGTATTCGATATTCTAAAAGTATCGGAACTCAGTATCGGAACTCCGATACCGCGAATATCGGTCGATACCCGATATTTCAGTATCGGAATGCTCAACACTATTCATAACATATTGCATGAGGTGCCTTCCCTCTTTTTTCATACTCTCTTCTTCAGCTATATTTTCTAAATTAAACATTTTTTTTTTATTGGTAAATGAGACAAATAGACAATATACATTGGTAAAATATCCAGCAAGCTTTCACCATGAGAGGTGTATCATCAATAACACCTACCAACCATCCTGGGAAGTCAGGGGTATGTCACAACTTTAGCTGCATCTGTGTCCTCCTGTTGTTTTGGTGTAGCAGAGTTGTGTCTGTGTGTGCAAGCACGGCCACAATCAGGGCATTACTGCCCTTTCTGCTGTATTGGGCCCCGCCTTAGGCGGCGCACATCTCGGCACTGGGTTCTTTACCGGAGCTGCAGCAGCTCCTTCATGCTTCTCCTGACTTCTAGTCATGTGACAGCGCGTAAGCGCCATCACATGACCAAAAGTAAGGAGAACCCGGTATTGAGCATCAGGATTCTGCAGGGAACGCATGAGGGGTAAGTATGACAGCTTTATTTTTTTAAATACAATTAATTAAATGGGTGTGGGCGGGGGGGGATGAGCTGCACATGGAGAATTGGGAGTGGGGAAATGAGCTGCACATGGAGAATTGGGAGTGGGGGGGAATGAGCTGCACATGAGGAATTGGGAGTGGGGGGGGAATGAGCTGCAGATGAGGAATTGGGAGTGTGGGGGGGAATGAGCTGCACATGAGGAATTGGGAGTGGGGGGAGAATGAGCTGCACATGGGGAATTGGGAGTGGGGGGGGAGAATGAACTGCACATGGGAAATTGGGAGTGGGGGGAGAGAATGAGCTGCACATGGGAAATTGGGAGTGGGGGGAGAGAATGAGCTGCACATGGGGAATTGGGAGTGGGGGGAGAGAATGAGCTGCACATGGGGAATTGGGAGTGGGGGGGGGTGAGCTGCACATGGGGAATTGGGAGTGGGGGGAATGAGCTGCACATGGGGTTTTGGGAGTGGGGGAGGGAGAATGAGCTGCACATGGGGAATTGGATGTGGAGGATGAGCTGCACATGGGGAATTGGGAGTGGGGGGGGAATGAGCTGCACATGGGGAATTGGGAGTGGGGGGAATGAGCTGCACATGGGGTATTGGGAGTGGGGGAGGGAGAATGAGCGGCACATGGGGAATTGGATGGGGAGGATGAGCTGCACATGGGGAATTGGGAGTGGGGGGGATGAGCTGCACATGGGGAATTGGGAGTGGGGGGAATGAGCTGCACATGGGGTATTGGGAGTGGGGGAGGGAGAATGAGCGGCACATGGGGAATTGGATGGGGAGGATGAGCTGCACATGGGGAATTGGGAGTGGGGGGGGGAATGAGCTGCACATGGGGAATTGGGAGTGGGGGGAATGAGCTGCACATGGGGTATTGGGAGTGGGGGAGGGAGAATGAGCGGCACATGGGGAATTGGATGGGGGTGATGAGCTGCACATGGGGAATTGGGTGGGGGGGGGGGAGAATGAGCTGCACATGGGGAATTGGGAGTGGGGGAATGAGCTGCACATGGAAAATTGGGAGTGGGGGAGGATAAGCGCATGGTTAATTGGGAGATGGGAGTGGGGAGAGCATGGACATGACATAATGAATTGGGGCAGAATTAACACTATATACTATGTACAGGGCTCCTGTGTATAATGTCACTGGTGATCACTCTATTACCTGCACACTATATACAGAGCTCCTGTGTATAATGTAACTGATAATCACTAGATTACCTGTACACTTACATTATACACTGTATACCATGTACAGAGCTCCCGTGTATAATGGCACTTATAGTAATCTTAGTATTGAGTTCTTTTATTAATGATGTGTATTGTAGTATTCGGTGACAATGTGGTAGTAATATGTGGTCTGGTCATGGTGTGGCGGTTTTTTGTCCTTTCTGTGTGGTATTATTCAGTCACTATGTGGTGGTAATATGTGGTCTGGTCATGGTGTGGCGGTTTTTGTCCCTTCTGTGTGGTATTATTTGGTCACTATGTGGTAGTAATATGTGGTCTGGTCATGGTGTGGCATTTTTTTGTCCTTTCTGTGTGGTATTATTCAGTCACTATGTGGTGGTAATATGTGGTCTGGTCATGGTGTGGCGGTTTATGTCCCTTCTGTGTGGTATTATTTGGTCACTATGTGGTGGTAATATGTGGTCTGGTCATGGTGTGGCGGTTTTCCTTGTATGTGGTATTATTGGTCATTTTAAAAAATGTATATGACACATTCCCTTAAAGAAAAATAAATAAAAATATACCTAAAAAGAGTATTGGATATTTTAAGAAAATTTTAATAGGCTAGCGTAGGGCCCGGCCAGAAGAGTCTACCTTATCGTGGTGGTGGCTTTAAAAATCTTTTGGCCAAAACAAAAGCTGCTGGCTATGTGTGTGATCTGGTGTTCACTGGGAACTGGTAATGTGTGATTGGTGAGGACGGGGTGCATTAGTGGAGTTTTTCCAAGAGTGGGCGGTGGGACTATAGAAGGTTTGAGGGATGGAGGCAAAGCCTGGGCGGAGTCTCAAGGGGGCCTGAAAATTTTGCCAGTATGGGGCCCCGAAATTCATGGTGGCAGCTCTGTGTGCAAGTGTTTTGATGTAGCAGAGTTGTGTCTGTGTGTGCATGTGTTTTGGTGTAGTAGAGTTGTGTCTGTGTGTGCAAGTGTTTTGATGTAGCAGAGTTGTGTCTGTGTGTGCATGTGTTTTGGTGTAGCAGAGTTGTGTGTGTGTGTGTGCATGTGTGAGTTGTGTCTGTGTTAAGATACTGGTGGAAATGGCTGTAATCCAATGGCCGAAGCAGCACAATCAAGGAACAGAAAGCGGTGGTAGAAATCCTTGGATGTAGCAATGCGAGTTGTGCAAAAAATCCGGAGAGAAGTGGAATAGTCAGAGTAAGACAGTTCTGGAGCTGGAGACTGGCACTAGACAATAGCTAGACACAATACTCAAGCAATGAGTGAGAGATCCATCAGGTGAATAATAGCAGCCACTAGTGGTCAATCTGCAGAAGGACAACAGAAACCTGACTATTTTGGTGTAACAGAGTTGTGTGTGTTTTGGTGTATTAGAGTTGTGTGTGCCTTTTCGTGTAGCAGTGTTGTATGTGTATCAGAGGCAAATCCGATTTTAGAAAAAGTGGGGCCCTGGGCAAAAGTTTAAAGTGGGGCCCCAAATACTAACCCATATTGCACCATCACACAGAAACATTTCGGTTGCATTTATATGCACTGAGTTTAGGACGTTAAGCGAGCGTGATCGGCAATATTTATGTCGTTGTTTACCGAACTGTTCACTCCGGCTGAGGAAGAACAATGGCACAGAACAATCACTAGTAGAGCAATCTGTCCCCATACAGTGTCATGTTATCAGCAGCACATCTGCAGTTTACACCGGGCGAAGTACTGCTGAAAACTATGATTTTTGGTCTGGTATAAACAATCCAGTCACCCGATGAATGAGCAGATTTTGCTCATTTTTGGGTGATTGCTGTCATGCTTACATCTATGAACTCTCGTTTGCACTTCCGAGATTTATAAATGAGGATGCTACACTTCA
The DNA here is from genome assembly GCF_046119375.1 of Phyllobates terribilis. Classification (NCBI taxonomy): domain Eukaryota; kingdom Metazoa; phylum Chordata; class Amphibia; order Anura; family Dendrobatidae; genus Phyllobates; species Phyllobates terribilis. Next base: position 201,788,536 of record NW_027362763.1, read on the forward strand.
CACACATATGTATGAATGTGGCACCCCTGCGGGGGATTACCACAGGATCCATAGGTGCAGGGAGAGATGTACACTTGGGCACACACAACACCTTCCACCCCAGGTCTGAGGGGAGGAGTCAGTTTCCAGGGAGACAGCAAAGTGGCAGTTAGTCTAGAGACGGGTGAAGGAGGAGAGACAGAGAGCTGTTGGCTGAGGACCAGTTAAGCCCTGAACTAGGAAACAGGTCTGTGTTGTGAAGCGCCCTAGAGAGAGGGACAGAGGCTAGAAGGAGAGAGAAAGAGATAAAACTATTATCCCTTTAGCTCACCCAGACACCGGAGTCCGAGATTGCTATTAATTCAGGAATAGCATAGAAAACCCGGACAGATCAGGAGGATCTGCTCCCCCTGAAGAAGAAGGGGAAAGAGTTGCCAAACTTGACCAAGTATAGGACCAGGGGCCCAGAAAGAGAATTGGTAGCCCCAAGGAAAGGTCCTCATTGTCAGTTGTGGAGAAGGACCCCAAAGAAAGTAAAAGGTGGCAGGCTCAGCTTAAGGCAGGACTGATCCCAAACAACGCACACAGTGTTAGAGGAGGCCTCACAAATCCCCAAGGTGAATAACTCTACCTGCACCGAAAACCTGGTTACCCTCCTGAACTGTCCCTGTTACCGGACATCAGTAAAAGAAAGGTACTGAAACAAAGACTTAATGTGTGTGTGTGCCTACTTTGACATTACTGCCTATAGCGTTCGTACAAGCCGTATGCCGATCACCTCAGCAACCATACACAGCGCTGGTAACCGATTTTACCAGTTACCACAGGAGGCATCAGGACACAATACTCCCATCATCCTCACCCCCATCCCTTTACTGACGGTCCAGGGCACGGAACCGGGAATCGACCAACCATGATCCCCACAGAAGTAGCCCATCCATCCCGGTATCCGAGTACCCCTACCCTGTCGACCGACTCAGTTTGGCGCCACGAACAGGATTCCGGGCCCGGTAGAACCTGGTACTGTGTGCTTAAATTGGACTTTATTGGAAGTTTGTGTACTGTAAAACGGGCCGTCATTACTGTGCCATAGAGAAATTAAACTGCGTCACAGAGCGGAGAGAGTTGCGGGAGCACAGCTAAAGGAGCGCGAGGATAGCCCCGTCGTTTTTTTTTTTTTTTTAGAATCACCGGTTACTGAAGGAGTTAATCGTAGCGGCTGGCAACGGTTAACTAGGGGGGCACCGTCATGAGTGAAGCAAACAATATCCAAGACCTTGAGGGAGGGGACGCCTCAAGGTGGTGAAGGAGCCGCAGCATCTGGAGCGATGGCCCCGATAATGCCAATTGCCTTGCCGTATGTACCGAGGGCCAAATGGTTACCGACGTATGAAGGTAAACCCGGTACCTTAGCAGCTTTCAAACGTAAAATGTGTGCTTTGCTGGACATGTATGCAATGACAGGAAAGCAGCGAGCCTCCGTTGTGCAGGGACAATTAATAGGCGCAGCGGAGCTAGAAGCTGAGACTTGGAGCGATGCTGATGGAGACTCTATAGAAAATGTGTTTGATAAGCTCAAAGCTGCTTTTGAAAAAAAGCACATAGTCTGAACTAAGGATGCGATTCTATCATTGCAACCAGAGACCGCAAGATACCATCAGAGACTTTGCCCAACGTTTACAAGCGGCACTCCGGTCCATAAAACAGGTAGATCCAGCAAATGTGCAAGATGAAGATAAATTGCTTGCAGAACAGTTTATGAATGGGTTGAGATCAGACTTTCACCGTCAGCAGGTGCACATGTGGGTCCTAGATTTGGATTTTAATACCTTAAAGGACCGTGCTATAACTGTACTACGAGACCCATTACCTGCAAAACCTGCAATTCCATCCTGGCATGTTAATACCTCTCACATGAACTTAGAGCCTACCCCTAAAGACTCTGTAAAAGCAGTAGGACAAGATGTCGCACCCAAATCTGCTGATGACCTACGTAATCAAGTGTTACAACTAACCAAAAACATGGACTACATGCTAAAACTCTTGCAAGCAAGACCGGAGGCACAACCACCAAGCAAAATCCAGTTAGCTGAATCCCCTGAGGATCTTCCGTGGATGAGAAGAAAGCTCATGTCGTCCGTGCACGGGACCAACGCACCATTCCGACGCAGACCCATGTCGCCTGTGGAGGGGATCAACAAGTCGCCCGTTCAGGGGACCAACGCACCATTCCGACGCAGAGCCACCGACCACACGGATTCTTCAGGACAACCCGTTTGCCTTCGTAGCAACAAACCGGGCCACTTTGCAAGAAGATGTCGTTTAAACCCGAGATTCCTGGGTCCCAGGGCCAACCCCCAGGAATAAAACGGCAGGGCCTATATGACTGGCGTAGTCGGTATGTGGGAGGCCGCACGTACCTCAACATTACGCTAGAAGGAATCCCCACATCAGCCCTAATGGACACTGGGTCACAAGTCACCACTATCCCACATATCCTTTACAAGCAATTTTGGTCTGATGCTGATCTTAGCCCCCCAGACTCTAGTCTTGTCATTTTAGCAGCTAATGGTCAACCACTGAATCAGGTGGGGTTAGAGATGTGACAATAAAGCTGGGGAGGGTGGAGTTGAGAGGCCAAGGGTTATGTGTGGTAGAAGATGACCCCAATAACAAATGTCCTTACATGGTGCTTGGTACTAATGTGATTGAAAACTGCCTTGAAGAAGTGATGTTTTTACTCCAACAGATTACAGAGACTGCTGGCATTGGGCGGAGGAGAGTCCTTCAAAGAGAAATCCGTGCCTTAATTTACAAGCAACAGGTAAATCTGTCTGGGGGGGGGGGGGGGGGATTGGCAGTGCGCGGGTAAAGGACCCGTTTCCCATTGTATTACCACTAAACAGTGAAATGATGATATGGTGTCGAGCTGCTATGGGTATCAGAAGAAAGGAATACCAGGCAATTGTAGAACCGGTATATTCAGAGCATAGACCTACACTGCTGACAGCTAGAGGGGTGGTGGATGTACGCAGGGGAAGAGTACCAATCCGTGTGTTGAATTGTGGTGAGGAAGAAGTGAAACTACCCCGGTATGCTACTGTAGCAAAGCTGTACACTATCAGTAATAACAACATACAGACACTAGAACCCTTGCCCCCGTCAAGTCAGGCTGAGGACAACAACCCCAAGGGACAGCTGGAGGAGTGGTGTCAGCAGTTGCACATAGGGACTGATGCCACTCCCGACCACCAGAAGCAAGGAGTTTACCGGGTAGTACAAGAGTTTAGCCAAGTATTCAGTAAGCATCCATTAGATTTTTGGAGGATAAAAGGGGTACGCCATCACATACCCACAGGAGATCATCCCCCGATTAAAGTGAGACATAGACCAATCCCACCAAACCACTACCAGTGTGCTAAAGAGATGCTGCAGGACATGAAGGAGGCCGGGGTTATAAGAGATAGCTGTAGTCCCTGGTCGGCCCCCTTAGTCTTAGTCAGAAAAAAAAGATGGCACTATGAGGATGTGTGTGGATTACAGGGAGGTCAATAAGATCACTCACAAAGATGCTTACCCGTTACCCCGGATAGAGGAGTCTCTTGCTGCATTAAAGACTGCTAAGTATTTCTCCACATTAGATCTCACTAGTGGGTATTGGCAGGTCTCCGTTGCAGAAGAAGACCGGGAGAAAACAGCATTCACAACACCAATGGGCCTATGCGAATTCAATAGCATGCCATTTGGGTTATGCAATGCACCAGGGACGTTTCAGAGACTCATGGAGTGCTGCCTGGGACACCGGAATTTTGAGACGGTACTTTTATACCTGGATGACGTCATAGTGTATTCCAAAACCTATGAAGAACATCTGGAACACCTGGTAGAGGTATTTACAGCTCTAACAAAGTATGGAATGAAGCTCAAACCATCTAAATGTTACCTGCTGAAGCCAAAAGTCCAATACCTAGGGCATGTGGTCAGTGCGGATGGCGTAGCACCAGATCCGGAAAAAGTGACAGCTATCCAGGACTGGCAGAGGCCAACCACCATCAGAGAGGTACGTCAGTTCTTAGGTTTGGTTGAGTATTACAGAAGATTTATTAAGGGCTACACAAAGATGGCAGCGCCCCTACAAGATCTTCTTGTAGGCCAAGCTAAGAAGAGAAGGTCTGCAGAGCCGCCGTTGGAATGGGGAAAGAAACAAGAAGACTCCTTCCAACAAATGAAACAGGCCCTGACCGGTGAGGAAATCTTGGCGTACCCAGATTATAACCTACCATTTGTCCTCTACAGGGATGCAAGTAATGTAGGCCTGGGAGCAGTACTGTCCCAAATACAAGAAGGCAAGGAAAGAGTAATTGCCTATGCCAGTAGAAGACTTCGACCTACCGAGAGGAACCCGGACAATTACAGTTGCTTTAAGTTGGAGTTCCTGGCCTTGGTCTGGGCCGTCACGGAGAGGTTCAAGCATTACTTAGCAGCTTCAAAATTTACCATCTTTACGGACAATAATCCGCTAACACACTTGGATACTGCAAAGCTTGGTGCATTGGAGCAGCGCTGGATGGCCCGGCTATCGAACTACGACTTTACCATCAAGTACCGAACAGGCCGTGGAAAAGCAAATGCTGATGCCCTCTCCAGAAACCCTCAAGTACATTTGCAAGGGCTTGAAGAAGAAACAGATGACCTGGAGGATATAGAACTTCCAGCTTTCCATAAAAGTAGAAAATGGAAAATGACAGAAACCCATATCTACCAGAACCGTCAGGATGTTGCACTAAACGAGCTGCCTCATTATGGATGGAAAGAGACCCAAGATAGTGATCCGGCAGTGAGCCTAGTGAAGAGGCTGGTAACCCAACCGGATTCCAAAATTGTGAAGAATGCTCCTCCAGAGGCCCAATACCTGTGGAAAGAAAGAAGCAGGTTATTTATCTATAAAAACCAATTGTGCAGACGGTATATCAATCCAAGGACACATGAAATGGTATGGCAAGTTGTGGTTCCAAAGAGAGACATCCAAATGGTATTGGAAGCGTACCATAATGGAGCAGGACACTTTGGATGGAGAAAACTGGAAATACTGTTACGTGAGAGGTTTTATTGGATTGGCATGAGGTCTTCCATAGAAAAATGGTGTAAAAATTGTGGCCCATGCTCATTAAGAAGAGGAGATCGTAACAACCAGAAAGCACCACTCCAGCCTATCATAACCAAACAGCCCTTGGAACTAGTAGCCTTGGATCATGTCAAACTCACACCCAGTAGATCAGGCTATACTTATGCTCTTACCATGGTGGACCACTATTCCAGATTCTTAGTGGTAGCTCCTGTGAAGGACTTGACAGCTCAGACGGCAGCAAGAACCTTTCAAGCTTATTTCTGCAGGCCACATGGATATCCAGAACAGGTATTGACAGATCAGGGTCCTGCCTTTGAAGCGGAAATATTTCAAGAGTTCTGTAGCTTGTATGGATGCAAGAAAATTCATACCACGCCTTACCATCCCCAAACTAACGGAATGTGCGAAAAAACTAATCACGTGGTAATAGAACTGCTGAAGACTCTGCCCTTGGAAGACAGAAACAGATGGCCAGAGAAATTACCAGATCTTATTGACATCTATAACAACATCCCAGTAAGCTCAACTAATTGTACCCCGGCATACTTGATGAGAGCGAGACCAGGAAAATTGCCAGTGGACTTTGAAATGGGCATTGTATTCCTGAAGACGACCGCTCAAGTGCAGATTGGGATACTAGAAGAACAGAACAATACAAGAAAATACAGGAGTGTGTTGAGAAAAGTCTAGCAAAATCCAGAGAAAGACAAGAAACCAATTTCAATAAAAACGCACAAGGAATCCCGTTAACCCCCGGAGAATTGGTTTTGAAAAAGAAAAAGAGACTTCATAAGCTAGATAATCAAAACCAATTTTGACAACCAGAAAACCTGTCTAATCAGCAAGGATAACGGAAAAACAACAGCAACAGTGTCCCGAGACCACTTAAAGAAGTGTCCTCAACCCTTACAACAAAAAGAGTATATCCCTTGTCCCATACCAGAAGAAGAGACGCCAAGGACGATTAAGACAATCTTAGGAGAGTTACCCGCAGATTGGACTCAAATAGAAGGAGCATACTTAATTCCCATGTTGACATTCCCACAACCAGTAGAAGGATCAAGAGAAGAAGAACCACCCGCTGTAGCCGAGCCAGGGAATCCTGCAATCGGTGTACCTGCCATTCCCACTAGGGGAGTGGGAAGACACTCCGGCATACCTGTGCTACGTAGACCAACACATGAGTCAGTAAATAGTGTTCGCTCCACACTAGGCTTACGCACCAGTGGGATACCAGTTTTATGGAGGTCATCAAGTATTAATTTTGGACACCCACCACTCAGATACAGGGAGTAAACCATAACAAAAGGGAAATGTAAATAGGTTCAAAAATGTAAATATGTAGTTAAAGTCAGTATATAGAAGGGTGACGAGTAGACCAAAACAGGTTACACCAGGAACACAACATGAAAAAAAAGGGGTGAGTAGATTTGGCGTAAGAAGCTGTCTAGGGAGAGCAAAATCTTGGCCAATAGGTGACCCCAGGGCCAAAGGGCTTACAGTGCTTATGACCGGGAGAGGCCCCAGCAGTACCTAGGACCCTTGCGCCCAGGCACACGTAGTAAATGTTTTGTTGTATATTGTGAATTATTAAGTCTATTTGAATCTTTAAGCCTAAAGAAACTTTGCCTGTTTGGACATCTGAAACTTTTTGCAAATTTTTAAAAATGGACCGAAGCCACAGGACTGGTGGTGGCAAAAAGACTTTCCCTTTAACAGCCTGCAGCAGATTGACTAGTGTTGTATGGACTGGTTATCCATCTTTCCCATTATCCCTGGTTTTTGTAAATTTTATTTTTGAGACTCTGTTCAAATTACAAATATAAATGTTAATGTTATGTTATCTTTGTTAAAAAAAAAAAAAAAAAAAAAGTTTCAGTCCCGGAGGACTGAAGTTAACTAGGGGGGAATGTGGCACCCCTGCGGGGGATTACCACAGGATCCATAGGTGCAGGGAGAGATGTACACTTGGGCACACACAACACCTTCCACCCCAGGTCTGAGGGGAGGAGTCAGTTTCCAGGGAGACAGCAAAGTGGCAGTTAGTCTAGAGACGGGTGAAGGAGGAGAGAGACACAGAGAGCTGTTGGCTGAGGACCAGTTAAGCTCTGAACTAGGAAACAGGTCTGTGTTGTGAAGCGCCCTAGAGAGAGGGACGGAGGCTAGAAGGAGAGAGAAAGAGATAAAACTATTATCCCTTTAGCTCACCCGGACACCGGAGTCCGAGATTGCTATTAATTCAGGAATAGCATAGAAAACCCGGACAGATCAGGAGGATCTGCTCCCCCTGAAGAAGAAGGGGAAAGAGTTGCCAAACTTGACCAAGTATAGGACCAGGGGCCCAGAAAGAGAATTGGTAGCCCCAAGGAAAGGTCCTCATTGTCAGTTGTGGAGAAGGACCCCAAAGAAAGTAAAAGGTGGCAGGCTCAGCTTAAGGCAGGACTGATCCCAAACAATGCACACAGTGTTAGAGGAGGCATCACAAATCTCCAAGGTGAATATCTCTACCTGCACCGAAAACCTGGTTACCCTCCTGAACTGTACCTGTTACCGGACATCAGTAAAAGAAAGGTACTGAAACAAAGACTTGATGTGTGTGTATGCCTACTTTGACATTACTGCCTATAGGGTTCGTACAAGCCGTATGCCGATCACCTCAGCAGCCATACACAGCGCTGGTAACCGATTTTACCAGTTACCACAGGAGGCATCAGGACACAATACTACCATCATCCTCACCCCCATCCCTTTACTGACGGTCCAGGGCACGGAACCGGCAATCAACCAACCGTGATCCCCACAGAAGTAAACCATCCATCCCGGGATCCGAGTACCTCTACCCCTGTCGACCGACTCATATACATGGAGCATATAACTCGCCCCCTGGGCCGTGGGGCACTCGGATCCGGGCAATAGGGGAACGATGGGGGTAGTAGTGGCAACCCGGTTCCGTGGCTCAGGGTGGTCAGGCCAGTGGTAGTCTGCTACGTGCTGTTGTTAACGTCCGACTACGCCACCCGTGGATTTGCGGTCATTAGGAACCGCCGCTGCAGGGCAGACCGCTGGGACTGATGGTGTATGCAGCTGAGGTGGTGTGACTCCCCACGGGAAGAGTGCAGCCCCAGGGCAGTGTAGTGGATGGTGGGAGTGATGGTGGTGAGAGTCCCGGTACCAATGGTGCTGGAGGCGCAAAGGAGCACACAGACAACAAGTTACAGTCCAGGGTCTTTATTCACAGTTCATTTGTTCCGGGTCACTTCTGTCAGCAGTGACCGCCCGAGCCGTGCTGTGTCCACCAGGTGTGGGGCTCGGTCAACTCCCAGGCAGCTCAGAAGTATGGCTCAGGACCCCCTTCAATCCTTCCTCTGGCCTGCCTCACCAGTGACCCACTTTTGTCCAGCTGCCGCGAACTTGTGCGGGTAAACGTGGATCCCGTTCCCCGCTGTCCTTTATGGTGCCTTCCTAGCAGGTTTGATGAGGTGCTGCACCAATAAATGGTCACAGCCTCCGGTCTTCGGCTGAGGGTTGTTTCTCCTCCACCAACTTGGGATCCGGTACCCTTAATCTGCCTGACCCTTCACCCTGTATTCTTGTGGGTTCTTAGGGTCCCTTCTTCCTTCTTGTTCCTGATTCCCTATGTTCCTCTGTCTCTTCTTTTCCTTTCTCTGTTCCTCCTTCTCCTTTCTCGTGGAGCTGGGCTGAGACGGAACCACAGCTCCCCTTCACCTCCTCTCTCTCTCCACTCTCCTCCTCGGCCTCTCTCTAGGCCCACTCTGGAGTAGAGCTCCTACAGAGCCTCTACTCCCTGTCCTCTCCTCTCTCTGCACAGACTGTCCTCCCATCCTAAGATGGTGCCCACCTTTTATACCTCCCTCTAGCCATGAGCCCAGGTGACCAGCAACCAATGGGCTCCTACCTACGCTCAGGAACCATCCCCTATCTGCTCCTACATCACCGGGTATTCCTCCCCCCTCCCCACTCCAGCCAGGGACATGGTCTGTCGTACCTGCATTTCTGTCTAATGGGAGCACCGTTGAGCTGTCCCTTGGAAATGGGGTGTGTGTGCTGTATGCAGCTAACTGAGCCCTGGTCCATACTCCATCCTTACCCGGGAGTGGAATACCACACCTCTGGCAGAGGTGCAATACCCCTGTAGCGGCCGAACCCTCGGGGCGCTACACATACACACATGTATACACAGAGCACATACACACACATATGTATACAAGAAGCAGATACATGCACAAAGCACATACATACAGAGGCATGCATGCACAGACACATACATACAGATACTTGCATGCACATACATACAGATTTGTCTCTTAAACGAGACCATTATTTGTGCACAGTGTGCACACTATATAAAAGTAGTTTGGTGATAACTTGTTGATCAGTGGGGCTCCGACCGCTGGGACCTGCACTGAGCTTTTATCATAGAATGGAACAGCAGTTCACATGTTCCACCTGCGCCCCATTCATCCCGTTTGGAGGCTGCCGAATGAATAAATGAAGCAGCTATTGAGAATGTGCACAAGTGCATCATTTTAATGGGGCTAAAAGTGTAATGTTGGGGATAAAATTTCCCCACTCTGTCGATCAGTGCAGGTTACAGCAGTCAGGACCCATCGCAGCCTGTGATGTGATGCTTGTTTTCATCAGAAAACCCTTTCAAGTAAAACAACGTTTAAAACTGGAGAAGAAAGAAAAAAAATCAATTGTATCATTCATTCATTGGGTACTAAAGTGTATATTCAAACTACAGCTGTGTTTTCCTACAAAGTTAAAGGGAAGCTGTCATTAGCTTTATGATACTTATTGAACGAGCAACATGAATCAAAGCCTGTCTATCACATTTCTGTTGTCAGATACCCCCCAGCGGCTCCTACCCTGTCCCTAATGCTAGGGGTGCCCTGGTTTGATGGTGAAGATGCTGGGGCCATGTACCTTGCTGAACTCCTGATTCAGCCCTTATCTATCCCCCTCCCCCACCCAGGGAAGTGGGGAGGAATAATGTATGAATATACTGTGACAAAGTCACTGGCAAAGTGCTGGAGGGGAGGTATGTTTCACTGAGGCCACTAGCTTCAGTGATTTGAAACCCAGAAGTTTTACACCAGGACACTTAAGTGTCTAGGAGTTAAGCAACCATTTTAAGGGCTGGGTTTTTTAGAACAACCATAGAGCGGGTGGGAAGTTGTTCTCCATATCTCCACCCCAGGGTGTGGTCTGGGGTTTAAATAGATGGCCTGCTGAGGCATTAGTTGTTCAGTATGTCTGGAGAGGCTAGCTCCGGAGATGTGCTTGTGTATGTGCTGAAACTGAACCAGTGTACAGATCCTCGCTACCATAAAGACTGAGCTTTGTGTTGCCACTTTGTTTTGCTTTTCCTGTTTTGCCCAAAGGGCCGTGTTTACTTTGATGGACTCCATGTTGGTTTATGCCACATAATAATAAACCAGACAGAAATTTAAAGAGACAGTGTTCCTGTGTCTACCTCCACGTACAGCTCAGTGAGCTGATCTACCAAAATACACAGACAAGGAAGGATGTACAGGGATAAATGAATATACCAATTGTAATGCACACGCTCGGGCTGAGCGGCGTGTGCGTGTGATTCCACTGGACTGTGCCGGAGAGTGAATGCCTGGAGGGGCGTAACTAGGTATTCACCCGATCCGACCAGGGTCGCACGACGGCATACGACGCCAGTGCACCAAGGAGGAACCGAGCAGAGGGACCAGGTGCTACTCCAGGACAGACCCCGGACACGGCTGCTGACCCACACAGGGGAATATAGGAACAGACTGGTTAGGCTGGCACACAGACTGGTGGGAATAGGCAGGCACGACTGGTATGCAGGCAGGCGGGTATGCAGGCAGGGGGGTACAGGCAAGCACGGCTAGAGTGCAGACAGGGAGGCACTAGCAGGTAGGAACACAGGCGGGATAGGACCCAGTACACACTGGGACTCAGGAACAGAACCACAGATGTGGCGGACAAACACAGCAGAGTGAGGCCGCCCAGAGAGGTGAGCGAGAGCAGGGCAGGACGAGACCGCCCGGAGCGGTGAGCAAGAGTAGAGCAGGACGATGCCGCCCGGAGCGGTGAGCAAAAGTAGAGCAGGACAAGGCTGCCCGGAGCAGCGAGCAAAGGAGTCAGAGCAGAGCGAGACTGCCGGAGCAGCGAGCAAAGGAGTCAGAGCAGAGCGAGACTGCCGGAGCAGCGAGCAAAGGAGTCAGAGCAGAGCGAGACTGCCGGAGCAGCGAGCAAAGGAGTCAGAGCAGAGCGAGACTGCCGGAGCAGCGAGCAAAGGAGTCAGAGCAGAGCGAGACTGCCGGAGCAGCAAGCAAAGGAGGCAGAGCAGAGCGAGACTGCCGGAGCAGCGAGCAAAGGAGTCAGAGCAGAGCGAGACTGCCGGAGCAGTGAGCAAAGGAGGCAGAGCAGAGCGAGACTGCCGGAGCAGCGAGCAAAGGAGGCAGAGCAGAGCGAGACTGCCGGAGCAGCGAGCAAAGGAGTCAGAGCAGAGCGAGACTGCCGGAGCAGCGAGCAAAGGAGTCAGAGCAGAGCGAGACTGCCGGAGCAGTGAGCAAAGGAGGCAGAGCAGAGCGAGACTGCCGGAGCAGTGAGCAAAGGAGGCAGAGCAGGCTAGAACCGCCGGAGCGGTGAGCAAAGGCAGAGCAGGCTAGAACCGCCGGAGCGGTGAGCAAAGGCAGAGCAGGCTAGAACCGCCGGAGCGGTGAGCAAAGGCAGAGCAGGCTAGAACCACCGGAGCGGTGAGCAAAGGCAGAGCAGGGGGGACAGGGCTCTGTTCACACGGAACAGACAGGAAGGGAAAGGCAGAACCAGATACCCACAGGGTACTTGCAGTGAAGTAGCGAGTGGACCACAAACTCACAAACGGGAGTACAGTGACAACGAGCAGGAGTTAGGTACGAGTTCAGACTCTGCAGAAAAAGGAAAGGTACGGACAGAGAAAAACAGGAAACAGGCTAGAAGAGAATACAGACAAGAACAGACACAGTAGCAAGATACAGGAGCGGGTCTAGGTAGCAGCCCCTAGAAGGCGGGAGGAACAGGCTAGGAGCGTGTTCAGACAGGACAGACTGGATACAGGAGCGGGTCTAGGAATGCAGCCCCTAGAGGGCGGGAGGAACAGGCTAGGAGCGTATTCAGACAGGCCTGGAAATACAGCCTCCAGGATAGGCAGACAAGAGAACACAGAAGGGACCTGGCACATTCAGAGTGCAAGAGCACACTAAATGAAACACAATGCTCAGGCAGGGATTGATTGGAGCAGCTGGGTTAAATACCAGGTGACAGACAGCAATAGGCTGAGGACGCACAAGGGGTGTGCCTGCAGCAGGTACAAAAATCAGGAAGTGATCGGGCGCCGCCGCCCTTAAGCAGCAGAAACAGACACAAACAGACAGCATGGAGGCAAGCCAGAGAGACATTCTGGACTGGAGATCAAGTGCGCGCTCTTGCACATTGGGAGATGGACCACTATGCAAGGACGCCATCAGGTATGTTACACCAATCGTACAAATATGCACTCACAGATAAGAGAGGGGAACATAGAGGAGAAAAGGTAGGGAAACTAAATCAGAGAGGATGAGGAATTGCACACAGCCAAAACACCAAGCAACAGTCAAAGATATGAACTCCAAATACCTATACCAAACCGACTCCTCCACTCCTCACCAGACAGTACAAAACTAAAAAACACTGGCAATCCAGAGACGAGTATATATTTTAGAGGGGAGTGGACAATACTGAACAGCTGAGATCATCCAAGCTGGGAAGCCTTAGAGACTCCAAGCTCAACAGATTAACCCCTGCACTGCTGACAGAAACCAGCAACACTTAATATGAAAGAGAATACTTCTGACCAGTGCAGGAGTACTTCTAACCCCTCTCTGTCGCGATAAACCCATGACACTGTCTACACAACTGCAGCCAGGGATGTTTTACTCTGAAACGTTCCAGTGTTTAGCTGGAAGAGACTCTCAGGGGCCATAGGCAGAGACAAGACTAATCTTGTGCAGACCCCGGCTGGGCTCTCCGTGCCCCACTTTAGGAGACTGACAGGTCTCTCCCACGTGCTGTCCCATTGTGATGGGCAGGAGAAGATTTGCAATTTTTTTTTCGTATATGAGAAATCATTGATGGTAAAAACTGATGCATAGAACAAACACTGATAGGTCTGTTTTTTTATCAGAAAAGAAAAAAATGGCGATCTGAATAAGACCTTAGGATAGGTCATCAATACCTGATCAGATTTGACACCCCCACAGAACAGCTGTTTTCAACTCCGGCAGTGGACAGATGCACAACACAGCTCTGTACACTAGTGGCCTCAGGTAATCCAGCTCAACTTCTATTGAAGTGAATGGAGGCTGAGCTTCCACTGCACAGTAAACAGAGCTGTGCTGTTAGTCTTAATTTACTATTTACATATGGCCACTCCAGGAATGGAAAACAACTGATTGGTGGAGGCAGGACCGCCATCAGGGCATTACAGCCCTTACTGGCGTATGGGGCCCAGTAATCAGAAGCAAAGAGCGAGGGCCGGATCCAGTCGGGTCACCCCTCTTTGCTTCTGCTCACGGGTATAATAATGTACTGTGTGCTGATGCGCTGCCATCGGTGGCGCACATCTTGGCACAGGGAGCTTTCCTGGAGCTCAATGGCCGTCAAAACAGAACGGCAGCGCAGCCCCAGGGGAGCTCCCTCCACATTTTCTGTGAGGTGCTGGTGGACAACCCCTTTAAATTAATCAATGATGGGACCCTCCACCGATCCCGAGGCTTGTGTGTATTGATGGTTGATCTGCTGCTCTATTTTTAATGGTTTGCCGGAGATGGTAGAGCGCTTCTTTAGCACTTCCATAAGAATGAATGAAGCGGCAGTGCGCACGATCACTCTAGTTTTCAGGATCAGTGGGGGTCCAAACAATCAGACCTCCCAGGCAGGTTTACCAACTTGACTTTTTATATTTTTTCTGGACGGCTTATCAAAAAATCACGGCATGACAATATTTTTTACGGACACATTGGAAAACCATAATAAATCATTGTGATTATAAGTGATCAATGTCTACAACCCATAATTCTGATATGAAGACATCAGCAACCTTCACTGTAAACTGTAAAATGATAAGTACAGCCAAAATAATCTGTACAAATTTCTTCAGTTTAAAAAAAATCAAGGAGACCTAAAAAAAATTTACAGACAGGTCAAAAAAGTGTCCTATTTTTCTGGAATTTCTGGACAGTTGGCGACCCTGCTCCCAGGGATCAGGAAGTTATCAGCTAACTTACACATTTAAGAATCCTCTTGTGAACCTCACCTCACTGGACTTATCCTATTAAATGTAAGAAGCAGCACTGCCACCCAGCGGCCTGCATGGCTCACTGCATGACTCCACATCTGTACACTCTATGGACATCACATGGTCTATGTGCAACTTTTGCCAGTAACAAAGATGGCTGCTAAACCAGTGACATAAAAATTCTGCGTCCGGTCTCTTTGATCTACCTCACGACGACAGTCGTCTGTACCCACGTGGTACACTCCATCTGGGCCTTTTCGATGATCGACTAGATAGGCGATCCTCCCCAGGGCTGCACACCGAGCGTCCAAGATACCGCTGTAAACACAAAGCTGCGGCCGATCCCCTGGCAGGCTGAGGCTTACAGGAGCTGCAGTCACGTGTCACACACCCCTCACAGACGTGCGCGGTCCCGTGATTTGACCGGGTGAGCAGGTTAACCCTTGCAGGTCTGCACAGAGCAGCCACATATCCAGTAGTGCAGGCTGCATGGTGCTGAGGGTGGGCGGTGTGTATAATGTGTTATCAGCACTAATGCATGCCCCATGTGCTTGCTATAGGAGGACTATGGAAGGACATGTGTGGTGTTAGCTGCAGTGTGTTATACCCTGTGATATCTGGGAGTAATGTGCTCTCTGTGGTTTATTATCTCTAGTACATTACCTTGCACCAATATGTCCGGGGTGAAAAGAACCATGGAGGACAAGGATCCGGACTATGAGGACGTAGCGGTGGTACGGCAGAACAAGCGGCACAAGGCAATAGAGACCTCCGGTATGTGACACACACATTTATTAAATGCATTACACTTTAGAGGATGTGAGAGCGCCCCCGTCAGGCCTGTCACAGAACGTGTATTTCGCAGCAGCTTTCTAATAACTGTGCTGTTCCTCTGTGATTAGGGATGAGCGAACGGTAAAGTTCAGGGTCCCTACTGAACACCTAGTGTCCGTGACCGACTGCTCCAGGAAGTCCGTGTTACTATTTGGGTTCGGCAGCCCGAACATCGGGTGTTTCCTGCCCTGTCATCTGTGTGACAGCGTGAGCAACACAGGCTCTGATCATGTAGATGACAGTGTGAGCCAGCAGATTTTATCACCGGTCATAGGCGTCGGCTGATGAGCATACTACTCTTTATCATCCTGCTCTCGCTCATAGCAGCAAGAGCAGGTGTATGGTGATGGGAGTATTCATCAGCCGGCACCTGTGCATTAAATAAATGAAAGCAAAAGATGAGTGGTCCCTCTATTTTTGACAACCAGCGCAGGGAAAACCGACAGCTGCAGCCCTCAGCTTTATCATGCCTGGTTATCAAGAACAGAGGGGTCTCATGCTGTTTTTTTCTAAAATTATTTAAATAAATCATTTAAAAAAATGACTTAGGATTCATCCCATTTTTGACAACCAGCCAAGCTACAGCTGAGGGCTGGTATTCTAAGATGGGGAAGTGGCCACGTTTATTGGCCCTCCCTAATCTAAAAATAGCAGCCCACAGATAGCGGGTCGGCACTCCATTAGCGTGGGGCTTGTGGAGAGAGTATGCAGAAGTAAGAAAATCCCGGCAGTCACATGTTGAGTAAGTAGTTGCTGTTTATTCAAGTGCAGATTCCATTCGGACTTTTCAGCCTGTCCCAGGCTTTTTTCAACAATCTTGATTTGGAATTTTGGAATGGAATTTGCACTTGAGCAATTAGTTGCTGTTTATCTCACACGGGACTGCTGGGATTTACTTCCTTCTAAAAATAGCAGCCCGCTGCCACCCCAGAAAAGGCGCATCTATTAGATGCAAATATTCTGGCGCTTTGCCCGGCTCTTCCCACTTGCCGTGGTGCAGTGGCAAGTGGGGTAATACATGTGGGGTTGATATCAGCTGTTTTATGGTCACTGACATCAAGCTGAGGGGTTAGTAATGGAGAGGCGTCTATATGACACCCACATTACTAACTCCTTAGTTACATTGTAAAAAAATACACAGCTCAAATAAAGTCCTTTTAATTGAAATAAAAACACTGACACCTTTTTATTTTAAATAAAAAGCAAAGTTATATTCTCCTTTCCGCTGATAATCAATTCATGCTCATGTCCCTTCTAAAAGCCAAAAAATAATAAACGACCATATTCCTCACCTGTCCAACGAGAAGATAATCCATATCTGTCCCACGACGATCCTGATGATTTGGATAGCGGTCCGCTATCAACGCCAACTGGCTCACAGTGAGACAGTAGCGTAATCACGCAGCGAGCAGTGCCGTAAGTGAGGTGACTGGGGTTCATCAGCTATAAACTCCTGTGACCTTTCTCACGGCAGCTCAGTGCTACACGCTGCAGGAGCGTGATTACGCTCATGTCTCAGAAATAACCCCCCCCTCTTTTACCCATTTAATCACAAAAAGTGCTTTCTGACTGTGGCTTTAAGCCACCATACCCCAGCGCAGACATACCTCTTACCATCTTCAGTCTGTTTAAGTGTCATCCCCAATGAATATTGACTACGCCTCTTCCACTTTAACATCACAGCATTTATCTGATTATTATCCACATTATCCACTAGCTGTTGATCCACGGACTGTAAATAAATTTACCTTGTTTTGCAACATATTCTTTTGAGTGCCGATTTTCATTACTACTTCAGGTAACCTTTCAGGTCTCCCGGCAGCTGTGAGGCCCAGAATCCTTATGGGAAACTTTGAGGGACATTTTAAGGTTACTGGAGTTTCCAGCTGCTGGAATACCCAGAGGCTGTGAACTAAGGCTACCTTGGGTGTGTATATTACTGGACTGGAAGTAGCAGGCCTCAGTCTCTGTGAGGGCAATGTTGAATTTTTTATGTTGTTCATTTACTTCCTACTTTACCATGATTGCTATGGGCAATGTTTGCAGGGCAATTGTCCTATTCTTACCCCCATTTAGCTTTCTTTTGCAGCCCCCTAAACCTGACTATGACCATTTTAACCCCTTTCCGACGTGGTACATAATAGTATGCACCACGTCTGAATCCCCGGTTCAACATGGGCTCCGGCGGTGAGCCTGCACTGAATCGGGCACATGTCAGCTGTTTTACACAGCTGACATGTGCCCGCAACAGCCACTGGTCGAACCGCGATCCACCCGCGGTTGTTAACCAGTTAAATGCCGCTGTCAATCTCTGACATTAGCCCCGCCCACCGGTGACCCCTTCACAACATGGGTTGTGGTTGTCATGTCCAATGATCGGCGCTCATAGCAAGTGAGCACATCTGCTGCATACAGGCGATCTGCTCATCACTTGTATGCATGCAAAAAATGGAAAAAAAAGAAAAGTTTTTTTTAAAAATATAAAAGTTTGTCACCCCCTTTTCGCCCCATTCAAAAGAAAACAATAAAAATAAGCCACATACACATATATGGTATTGCTGAGTTCAGAATCGCCTGATCTATCAATATAAAAAAGAGAATTAATCCGATCAGTAAACGGCGTAACGAGAAAAAAATTCTAAACGCCAGAATTATGTGTTTTTGGTCGCCGCAACATTATAATAAAATGCAATAACGGGCGATCAAAACATCAGATCTACACCAAAATGGTATCAATATAAACGTCAGCTCAATACGCAAAAAATAAGCCCTCACCCGGCCCCAGATCCCGAAAAATGGAGACACTACAGGTTTGGAAAAAATTTTTCGCCACTTAATTAAAAAAGAACCTATACATGTTTGATATTTATGAACTCGTAATGACCTGGAGAATCATAATGGCAGTATTACACTTTTTTTGCAATTTCACCGCACTTGGAATTTTTTTCCCGTTTTCTAGTACACAATATGGTAAAACCAGTGATGTCGTTCAAAAGTACAACTCGTCCCGCAAAAAATAAGCCCTCACATGGCCATATTGACCAAAAAATAAAAAAAGTTATGGCTCTGGGAACAAGGGGAGCAAATAACAGAAACGAAAATGGCCCGGGGGTAAAGGGGTTAAAGCACCGAAGTTCGGGTCCCCACTTGTATTCGGGCCGGGGTCAAGTTCACACCCGAACCGAACATTTTACTGTATGTTCGCCAACCCTGCGAACCCAAATATCCACGGGTTCGCTCAATCTCTATCTGTGATTCTTCATGGATTCTTCAAATGTCTGAATATATTGAAAGCTGGGTGATACCAGTTGGGGCTGTGCCTCTGTACAACGATGGCCTGGTCCAATCAGTGCCGACTGTACAGGGACCTGCCTATGTATCAGTGAGATACACCCATTTGTCGATTTATTGCTACATTGTGTGAAGTGTCCGCTGATTAGCTGCAGGGCTCTCGTGACATTAGAATGCCAACGCTGGAGGTTGAGTACAGTCTGTTTATATTTTACATGAAGAAACATCCACCACACTCTCAAGAAGATCTGTTGCCAAGTGATTTTTTTTCAGTGATGTATACAGTAATGGCCAAAAGTATTGGCACCATTGGAATTGTTCCAGAAGATGAAGTATTTCTCTCAGAAAATTATTGCAATTACACATGTTTTGTTATACACATGTTTATTTCCTTTGTGTGTATTGGAACAAAAGGTTGCATTGCAACCTTTCATCAATTTTTCTTTGCCGTCCACGTCCAGGGAGATTAACTACAGTGCCATGGGTTGTAAACTTCTTGATTGTGCTGCGCACCGTGGACAAAGGAACATCAAGATCTCTGGAGATGGACTTGTAACCTTGAGATTTTTGATATTGTTCAGCAATTTTGGTTCTCAAATCCTCAGGCAGTTCTCATCTTTCTGTTCTCCATGCTTAGTGTGGCACACACAGACACACAATGCAAAGATTGAGTCCACTTTTCCCCTTTTTATCTGGTTTCAGGTGTAATTTTCTTATTATCCATACCTGTTACTTGTCACAGGTGAGTTTGAATGAGCATCAGGTGCTTGAAGCAAAGTTGTTTACCCACAATTTTGGAAAGGAGCCAACAATTGCGTCTGACCCATTTTTGGGGTTTTGTGAAATTATGTCCAATTTGCCGTTTTTTTTTTTTTTGTGCTGTTCCAATACACACAAAGGAAATAAACATGTGTAATTAAAATGGTTTTCTGGGAGAAATACTTCATTTTTTTGGAACAATTTCAAGGTTGCCAACACTTTCAGCCATGACTCTGTATATACAGTAGGATAGAGTGAGTTAGGTGAAACGAAAAGCGACACCGTTAAATTGGACGTCTCGACCCTTCCCGGGCCTTTGTTAGGGGTCGCTGAGTCTCTAACATAAAGTAATACTATATAATACGGTGTATAATACATAGTGTACAAAATATATACAGAAAGAAAATGTCTCCATACATGAATACCAATTATTTGCAGAATATTCATAAGGCATGTATAGTATATAGGAGTAATGTGAAGACCATTCCTCTTTATTTATTTTACATGAGGCAATAAAGTAATTGAGAAAACCCTTATACCTGGCTACAGTTTGATTAAAAAAAAAGTCTCTGCTTCTGCCGGAGTCTGTAATTGTATACAGTGCTGACGTCACATTGGCAGCACTGCAGACAATCAGTGTGCTCAACGGCTTATGGCGTCAACTCGGGCAGAGCCATAGAGCTCATTTATTAGCTGCAGTTTTGAGGTGATGACATCAGCACTGAAACACCAGGTGCAGCGGCAGAGACTCAGTGCTGGACTGGGAAGGGTGAGTAAAGCACAGTTTGCCTGGGAGAGGTGTTTTCTGAAACCAGAAAACCCCTTTAAAAATTGTCTTTACAAGTTTGTGCTGTTACGGTCATAACTTCACATAGGGCCTGATTAAACAGCTTTTATGCCAGTATTCTGGCGTAAAAAGCTTTGAAAAGTTGCCGAATTTTGGCACAACTGGCGGCTGCACTGAAATTTTGCAATTTTGGCGTTCTCACTCCATTTTCGCTCAGCTCCAACAACTGGGCGGAGCCAGGACAGTACATGGGCATGGCGACCGCTGCTCGTTAAATTTATAACTAGTGGTGTTATTCGCTGTCCTGCAAATCTTACTCCAGCTGGGGCTGGAGTAGGATTTATGTGGAGATGTACGCCACTCGTCCAGTGCTGCTGAGTATGCCTCTTCATGAATCAGAAGCGTCTGACTCCTCATCAAGACACATGAACAATGCCGGTCTTGATGTTTTGGACTAAAAGTTTATGCTGAATTGCTGTGATGACTACCAAAAAATGGTCCTAGAGAGGGTGACTGGTAAACTGGCAACAAATTGTGGAGATGCATGCTGGGAGCTGATTCAGTCCACAGAAGCTCTATTGTAGAACCAATTGCCAATAAGTTAATGCTGGTGTCGGAACACGCTGAGCGTTCCCCAGATTTCAGTCCAGTTGAGTGGGATTTACTGCAAAAAATGTCCCATACATGGAGGCCGCCCCTTATGCATCTGCTGGTAATGTTTTGGTGCCTGATACTTCTGGACGGCTTTAGAGGTCTGGTTAGGTCATTACCTTGCTGATGGAGGCCTACACAGTATTAGACTGGAGTCACCCAGTCATATAAAAAATCGCTCCGATGTTGATCCAGAAAAGTAGGACGAGTGTCATTCGAGTACAATGCGATTTCTCACTTGGCATCTGTATGACATCCATATGCAATGCGTTTTTAATATCCTCTTTTACATACTGTAATTTAAAGCTAGTTTTCAAACTAATAAAGCAATAATATGTAAAGATATAAATAGAATATATAGATGTCCTGTAGACATATAATTTCACAAGCCTCCTACATATAATAAACTTGCACCCTTTAGTGTCTTTCATGTGGGTGTCTTTCATGAAGGGTGTTTCTCCTTATTAAACCTATTAAAAAAAAATAATGACATGAGGTCCTCCCTATTTTTGATAACCAGCTAAGATCAAGCAAACGGCTGTGGGCTTATTTCTTGGTTCTCCTCCTTGAGAAAGCCACGCAAAACGCGCGTCGGAGGCCTGTGTCGGGTCTTGCCCCTTCACCTGGTTCCATACTCGCCCTCTGCTCTGCTCCCCCCTTTAGTAAGATCAGTCATTGGCATCTCCACATTTGTTACTGGTTACTTGGCCTTTTATAAATTGATATATGCCTGTGTGATTCCTTTGATCTTTCTTGATTGATGCTATGGGTTTTCCCCCCTGATATTGTGCCTGGCTGCTATTTATTATACAGAAATACTCTTATAGGAATTATGATTTATTGCACTACTGGCACTTCATGCGTGCAGAGCAAAGGTGCTCTTTCACTAACTGTCCTATTTTTAATTAATCATTTTCTATGTGTATGTATTGATTTTAATAAAATTTTCTACATATTTTTTCCATCCTTAAACTCCCTGCTCTTTTTGTGTGTTTAAATTTAATGGAGTGATGCCTGATGAACCGAGGTGCCTGACTGTGGCACTCTAGGTTCATCCTTACGTTATGAGTTTTGTGTATATTATATTATCAGCCTGGGAAGATCTCTGGTTATTGAACCCTTCCCAGCCTAAAAATACAAGCCCGCAGCCACCCCAGATTTGGCGTATAACATTAGATGCACCAATTCTGGCGCCTGGTCTGGCTCTTCTCAATTGCCCTGGTGCGTTGGAAATTTAGTTTTTATAGTATCATTAAACTAATTTGACTTATACATTTGGAATATAGCTCGTGATGCTGCCATCTCAAAGATCGAGTCCATCGTTAACGAACAGTTTGCTGTTGAGTTGAAGAACAAGGAGAATGAGATTGAAATCATAGATCAGGTTTGTGGTGTACATCTTTGCCTTCTTTTCATTTTTTGACAAATTAAATAGACATTACTGTTTTAGTAAATGAAGGTTTAATTCTAAAAAAGAGCTTATTCTGAATTTTACTTTATACAGAATATTGTTATCAGCCATGTAATAGATGTCCCTGTGTATTCTGCATACAAAATAAAGAAGGGTAACATAACTGTTTATAAAGGGTTAATTGGCAAGAGGAGAACATAGCTGCTTAGAAAAGGTTTAACTTTTTAGAGGCGGACATAATTGCTCTTTCAACTATGTTTACCACAGACCGCTACAAAACACTGTTGGGGAAAGCTGCTTCTTCTCTCCTCCTTCTTCTTCTGATCCATAATACACAGGAATCCGTATTACAATGTTTCTTTTATTACTGCATCTAGCATGAAGAGCAGCATAGATCTTCTGTGTTTCTATGCTGCACACTCCCAGCTCCCCACCACCCCTGATGCAGTTGTATTTCCCTGCTCTGAGGCAGTAAGTCTAACACAGCTGTCAACTGTGAGACCTGGAGAGCCTGACTTCAGACTTTTTCTTAAAGGGCCGGAAAGAACTGACTTGTATTAATATATGCTTTAAAATTAAATGAACAGCATCCTATGTGCAAGTGCTAATCCAACCTGGAAGTTCCGTTAAAAACACAACTGGTCTGACTGATGTCTTTCTTTCATCATTATATTGTAGCCACTAATGTTGCTGTTTTCATAAGTCAGTGCAGTAACTCTATTGATATATATTCGGCTCAGTTATATTGTAGCACCTGCATGTGCTAAATGCAAAAAACTGGTGTCTTTATTGGCGCATGTAAACAGGTGCTGCCTAACAGTAATTTCTGGCAACTCAGATGATTGCTGAATAAAACATAAAATGATGGCCACTGGCCTATTTCACCATAACAGGGCCGCAGCTGACACTGCTGTCATAGATATGGTTTGTGGGTGTAGAAGTTTGACAAGTTCCATTTAAAAGGAATCTGTCCCCAGATTTTTTTTCTGCCCCATCTCGGAGCAGCATAATGTAAGGGCAGAGACCCTGATTCCAGTGATGTATCACTTGCTGGGCTGCGTGCCGTCATTTTGATAAAATCACTGTTTTATCTGCTGAAGATCTAGGAGTTCTCTGAATGCTGAACTCTGTATAACCCCACCCACACCACTGATTGGCAGCTTTCTGCCTATGCACAGTGTACACAGAGCTGCCAATCAGTGGTGGTGGCAGGGTTATACACAGCTCATGAATATGAAGGACTACATTGCAGCAGGTTTACTAGTCCTCTAGTGATAAAATCGCTGTTTTATCAGAATTACTTTATCAAAACTACAGCAAGCAGCCCAGTAAGTGACACATCCCTGGAATCAGTGTCTCTGTCTCTACATCGTGCTGCTGTCAGATTAGGTGACAAACCTTTTTAAAGTGAAGCAGTATTAGCTTATCCAGTTGCTCAGGAACATTCAGATATCTCACTTGAAAAAAATGGACAAATTTTGTTGATTTAGAGGTAGAATATGAGCTAGAACGGAGTTATAGTGCAGTACTCTTAGCCAAAAGTTTGTACTGATAGGAACAAGGTGTGAGACCCCCTATCTTGCATCATAGTGACAAGCCCTTAAGAAATATAACGCCCCAGTAATCACTTGGTTATGAAGGGCCAAGGAAAGCCATGTGTGGCTGTAAGGAATGGCTGAGCATGCAATGCAGGGACAGGTCTGGAGCCAGAGATTCCTCTCTGTGAGGTCCTGATGTCCTGAGTTTTTATTTTCTTGATTCTTTACAGGTTAATGATGTGATGACATTTAATCTTTATTCTTTCTCATTTTTTTTTCAAACAGCGGTTGACTGAAGCGCGACGTATGATGGATAAACTTCGTGCATACATTGTGGCCAATTACTATGCCTCGGCAGGGGTCAGCAAAGTACCAGAGGTACAAATTTCTTTCTGTGCCCTGTTACTCTTATCCTCCCATTATCCTGAATATTTGACGTATTTTTGATCCTATGGGTGTCGACTACCTTTAGGGTATGTGCACACGATGCAGAAATGCTCAGGATTTTTTCCTGAGCGTTTCTGCATCTCTCTGGCAGGAAAAAACGCATGCGGATTGTACATGCGGTTTCCTGCCAGGGACATGCGGAAATGAAGCGGTCTTCACTTTCCTTTCCGCATGCGGGTTGACAAGCGCTTCCCAAGCGATTTTAGCATCACTTGGAAAGTGCTTGTCAACTTCACACTATATAAATCCATGCAACCGGCATGGATTTATATAGTGTGTGAATGTCAAAAAATAAATCTATACTTTACCCTCTGATGGCCCCCGGTGTCCTGCTTCATCGGTCCCGGCTGCCGGCAGTGAAGACTTTAGGACCTTCCGACGTCAGCGTCACGTGACCCGTCACATGACTCTGACGTCAGCGAAGGTCCTTCATTCAACCGCGAAGTTCCCGGGAAGCCGGCAGGACGCAGCGCGGGCCGTCAGAAGGTGAGAATATATATATTTTTTATTTTATTCTTTTTTTTTTAATGGTACCTGGGTCTGGAAGAGAGTCCTCTCCTCCACACCCGGGTACCATCCGCACATTAGACCGCATGAAAAGCGCATCAACATATACAGTGATGCGGATTCCATGCGGTCTAATGCAAGTCAATGGCGGCAAAAGAGCAGCGTTTCCGCAAAATTAATTGACATGCTGCGGATTTTTGACCGCAGCGTTTACGCTGCGGAAAAATCCGCATCATGGGCACAGCACATGCGGATTTCCATTGGGGAACATTGCTGCCCTTCTACCATGCGTTTTTCATGCGTTTCCGCGGCGTTTACGCAACTGCAAAAACGCCGCGGAAACGCATGAAAAACGCATCGTGTGAACTCGGCCTTACTGAGGTCACAAATATGGGGACAAACTGTGTGTGAACACAGCCTTAGTGTTGGCTCTACAGTGTAGCAAGTGATGGCAGAGTTTCTACACTGTGAAATCTGCACTGGGGATGTGTCACCAGAAAATGACTCACTGATTAAATTACTGGCAGTTTTTTATGTTAAGCTTATTTTTAAAACATTTGATAGTTTTTTGTTTTTTTTCTTCAACTCTTATTTTCAGCCAAAAATGTAAAAAAAAAAAAAATCGGAAAATTAGCAATTTTCACACTGGCTACTAGGCTGTATACTAAACTCTCACTTCCTGTTCTATGCAGATAACTTTTCAGCAGTCTCATTATCATCACAGACAGGATTACAATGAAAGGTATCGCCTCTATATACAGTAGATAACAGAATTCACCATGTGTGATGGTCACAGCTCACCTCCTCCCCCTCCCTGGCTGTTATCTGATTACAGCATGTCTAGAAAGCTCCTGTAGAAGTCAATCTATTTCTGCCTCTATGTGGCTGCTCTGCAGAACAGGATATAGGAGTTTAGGCTTAGTAGCCAGTGTGAGAATAGAAAGATTTTTATATTTGTTTTCATAAAGATAGTGATATAGAAATATATATTTTTTAATTTTATTAAAAATTTTGGGAAAAAAAGACGCATTTACATATGGTAAAACTGTGATCCCTAAAGTTTAACCTTTTTCAATCAAATTAATCATTATTTGTTGGTAGCATATTACCCACAATGCCATTTGTTAATAGATAAGCATCTAGCTTTTTTTTTAAAAAATGCTGATCTATTATCTTCCATCATTACTTGCAGCAAGGTGCCCCACAGACTGACCACCCTAAGGGGATGTGTACACAACGTCTTTTTCAAGAGGAAAACACCTCAGGAAACTTTTGTTGTTTCCTGAGAACTTTTGCAATGTTTTTTTTTTGTTTGTTTTTTAATACATTCAACGATGAAGAAACCACCAGGCTATACAGACAGCTGCTTTTAGAGTAGAAAACGCCTGAAGAACGGTCAGGTCACTCTTTTAACCACTTGGCGTCTTTGGAAACCCAAAGCCGTTAAAAGACGCTAAGAAAAAAAACATGAACACCTAGTCCTTTTTTCATGGAAATGTTCATAGTCATCTATTCTATTGACAGTTTAGGTAGCTACTTTTCAGTTGGTTTTCAGAGCCGAGTCCTCTTAAAAAAGACATCTTGTGCACATACCTTAAGGTTCCTGCCAGGAACAAGCGTTTGTCACACGTTTTGCACATGCGGGTTGTCAAGCGTTTTCCAAGTGATTTTAGCATCACTTGGAAAAGTGCTTCACAACTTGGTTACAACCGGCATAGATTTTATATAGTGTGACCAAGTTAGTAAAAAAAAAAACAAAAAAAAAAAACATATACTCTCCTTCCGATGGCCCCCGGTCACCCTATCCAATGCGTCCGGTCTTCGCGGTGTTGTAAAAGGACCTTCCATGACGTCATTTAGTCATGTGACAGGTCATGCGACCGCTGATGTCAGCGGTCGCGTGACCCGTCACATGACTAAATGACGTCATGGCAGGTCCTTTTAGACCATCGCGAGCTGCCGGGGAGCCAGGACGTATCACTAAGGAGACCGGGGGCCGTCAGAAGGTGAGTATAATGTATTTTTTTATTTAAAATTCTTTTTTTTTTTTTTTTTTATACAGGTTCTATGGTACCCGGGTCTGGATGAGTCTCCTCTTCTCCAGACCCGGGTACCATCCGCACATAGAATCGCTTAATATCCGCATGTGCACATGTAGTCATGCGGATATTAAGCAATTCAATGCAAGTCAATGGCGGCGAAAATGCCACGATTACGCAAAATAATTGGTAGTGCTGCTTATTTTTCCGCAGTGATAATCCGCAGCGGAAATTTCCGCAGCATGTGCAGAGCACATGCGGATTATCATTGGGGAACATATCAGATCTTCTACCAAGCGTTTTTTAAGCGTTTCTGCAGCGGAATTGCCGGTGCGGAAACGCTTAAACGCATAGTGGGCACACAACCTTACTGTAAAGAACCCTTTTCTACGTAGATGTCTAAATCCCCTTTCCTTCACACAATACATTTTAATATAAAAGCAGAATTTCAACAATAGGTTCTTGTGACACTTTCTTCCAACCGCAATTTACAGCATTTCATAATCTATATGGGCAAAGTGCGGCCCATGGGCCACGTCCAGCACTCTGGCTGTTCCAATCTGGCCCTCGGACTGAAGTGGTACCATGCCTCCGCCCAGCGTCCCGTTATCACCGCTCTTTGCATCCTCTGGATTTTGGAGTGGTGAATTTGATGATGGAGGAAGGGGCTGCTGGCTTCTTCCACCATTCAGCGTGTGCGACTGAGACAGTAGACGTGATGACTTCACTACATCGCTGTACACGCAGCAAAGACAGACGTGCGTCATGGGAGCGAGTTTTTTTTTAAATGTTTGTGGGATGTGCGTCTGTACGTAAGATCTCTGTGTGGAGGCTCACACTGTATATTGGGGGTCTGTGGGGGATCATACTGTATATAGGAGGCTATGTGGAGGTCCATACTATATATAGGAAGGCTAGGTGGGGGCTCATACAGTATATAGGGGGCTGTGGGGGGCTCATAATGTATATAGGGGACTGTGAGGGGGGCTGAGTGATGGGTATAGGGGATGTCAGCATACTTAATTCTGCTCAGTATTAAGTGATAACTGTATATTAATATTAACTGTATCATATATTAATATTGAGCTTAATTAATTTAAGCCAATTGGTCCGTTTCTCCGCAACACTTAAGTCTCTCATGTGGCCCCTCGATAAAATTACCTGCCCATCCCTGATATAGAGGATTTATGTTCCTGCTTTTGTTACATCCTATTTCCTCTCCATATGTCTGCTGCCTTGTTGGCGCTCACGTTACAGTTGGGCTTTGTGTTTGGAGACATCCATTTATGATAGACATCACATTGCTGTAGTGGATGATTAAGGACCCAGGCTACACCAGGTGGGCCCGGCAGACCCTATTCACTTTTGAGGGAGTCCGTCATGTTCTGTAGACCTGTGCGTGACATGCAGTTCTAGTCTCTCATTCTAACATCAGAATCCGAGGCCGAGTCTTCTAGGAGAGACTCCAACTAAGGTGTGAATGTAGTCTTGGAGCCAAGCTTACTGTTCCCATGTCTGACACTGGGGTGTAGATAAACCATTGTCTGTTTCCAATGACAGCCAGTGCTATTTTGTTAGCATTTCTGTCTGTGACTGAAGAAATCAGCACCAGAAACCTTCCATTTTATAAAAAAAAGTGTTATTGTATCTTCTCACTTACATTTTTAATGTCACTTTGTGCTCCTCTTCATGTAGAAATAAATTCTGCTGCGTTGAAGCCCCAGCGATGCTTTAGTTACCACGCTGCTTCTTGTCTAAACAGGTTACGGCATCTTGTGATCCCACAATTTTGAACCATCCGTCTATAAAGAAGTTTTTGGAATCCCCCTCTCGGGCTTCTTCTCCTGCAAATCACCGCTCAGACACACCCTCCGCCAATAACTCCGAGACGGACTCCGTCTGTACCCACAGCGAGCCGGATAAAGACAGCACAGTCCTATCAAGAGCAACGCTTAAAGGGGCTCCTCCAGCCGACCGCCAGCTCGGGAAAGTACGTTTTATCAAGTTCTGTAATCAGGACCGTTCTCATTCTTCACACTGTGACTTGTGCAATCATTTCCTTTTTTCTGTAGGATTCTACCTCAACGGAAAACATGAACAGTAGATCGGTCGGGTTTTCAGGATCTGAAGACACTTCTCGACGTTTTGTGAAGAAAACTATAGTGGTCGGAAATGTCTCAAAGTACGTTTTCGTTACTGAAAGAATATGACTGCAGTTCGTGTGTGCCCACTGCAATGCACAGGTTTTTTATCATTAATGGCTACTAAAGGGGTTTTCCCTTGAGCAAAAGTTCATTTTAATCAATAGATCTTGGAATAATAATAATTTCTACATTTGGATGTGTTTAAATAAAATGTTCCTGTGCTGAGATAATCTTATAAATGTGCCCCTGTGTAATGGCTGTATCTGATCATACCACAGCTCCTGGGGAGAGGGGGGTATACAGACATTACAGCACGGGATCGCAAATAATTTTTTCTTTGAAGTAAAGCATGGTTTAAAAACAGGCAGGGAAATGTTTTACCTCACAAAAATAATCAGCTGTGATCCTCTGCTGTCATGTCAGTATACTCTTTTGCTTCCTCCCCTGCCCAGGAGATGTGGTATGATCAGACCATGTTCCTGCACGGTCAGACACAGCCATTACACAGTACACAGCAGGGGCACATTTATAAGATTATCTCAGCACAGGAACATTTTATTTAAACACATCCAATTGTGGAAGTTATTATTATTCCAAAATCTATTGATTCAAATTTAAGTTTTGTTCGGGGTAAAACCCCTTTAAAAATAACTCCACTTGCACTGCATTTTTTCATCTTTAGCAGCCACTTTTAATTACCTGCAAATCAGTGGGGGTCCAGGTATTGAGATTGCTGCGGATTGCTCAATAGACCCAGGAGACCGGAACGGGCACACAGAGCGGGGTACGGACTCAGTAGTAAGCATGGGCTTCTTGGCCTTTACTTCTATTGACTGCGTATGACGCTCAGTGTACCCCTGTCGCCGAGCTGCTCACTGTTTGGGGGTTTATTGAGCCATGAATCTCCGGATCTGGACGCTCACTGATCTGCAGGCAATTATAATGCCTGCCAAATATATATATTAAAAAAAAAAAACATTAAAGTTAACCCTTTCACTTTTGTGTTCACAACTTTGGCAAGCACCCTAAAAAAAGCATTAAAACCTGAATTTAAGATAAAATATATATCATATTCCCCTCAAACACACACATTTTCTGAAGTAGACATCTGGCACATTGTGATAAAAACATACGGCATTGACAGGTGGCCTTAATATGGGACGGGGAGGGATTGTATACACCAACCTCCCCCTACCTAGATGACACTCAGGTGAAATTATTCATTGGAAAGTGGGGAAATACCATAAAAAGCGTTCCTGAACTCACAATCCGGCCCCCCATAACTCCAATCCGCTATCCTCACTGAAAAGGTGTGATGATGTATCCTATGTGGATTTGGCCCACAGTGAATCCACTGCAAAATCCTCATGAATTATCATGCCAGTAGTAAAGTGGACCAATCCAGATTTTGCGCTTTGCAATGCACGTACCATGGCAAACCCTTATCTAAATTTGTATGTAACATGTCAAATGTGCCACCGATATGCCGCTTCCAAATACCGGCTATGCTCTCTATTCCAGGTGTAAGTTTCCACTCCTTCACAGACCCACAGGACTAGTATACACCAAATTGTCTCTATAAATCATGGGTCTTCAATGTCAGAATATATCCTGTATAGAGCAAGACTCAAAACAAATTATAAGTAATCATTTTAATATTTATTATTTCACAACATAATTATACAAAAACTATTAAAACTTTAAAAATTCTAAAGTAATGTGCATGATACAAAAACAGTATAAGGAGGCTTGCTGCAATACAGTCAAATACTAGTGTATACATGATTGATCTGAATAACTATGTAGAATCAACAATAGTGCAAAACAATTACATAACATGGCATGTATAAAGCAATTAAAGAGTCTGAGTAATCCTATTGCAGTGCAGCAATGCCAATAGCACACTTAAAGGGAATCTCTATGTAATCTGAGGACCGAGGTAGGGGCTGAGACACAGATTTCAGGGATGTGTCACTTATTAGGCTGTGTGCTGCTGTTTCCATACAATGAATGTTTTATCACCAGGACTTTATCATTGCCCAGACTGATGCTCATATGAGGCTTTGTCCATCCACGCCCCCTCCTCTGCTAAGCAGCTTACTGTCAATAGACAATGTACATTGAAAGCTGTGGTGTGAGCTGGGGCAACATTTTATGAGCTCTGGTTCATGCCACATCTGAAAACTCTGATTATGTCACAACTCCTGCACCCAGTAAACTAAACTGCAAATAGGGTCTTTTTTTTTACATTAGGCTGCTATCAGAAGAGATAACAAAACTTGCTGACAGATTCTATTTAAAGGGACTTTGTACACAGAGATCCTGGGGTGGGCGGGGTTAGCTGTGTGTGGGTGGGGTTAGCGTCCTTAGCTCTGCTTGATTCTAAATATAAAAGGTCTGATTGTGTGAGAACGGCTGCACCCAGTAATTTAAGTGATACATCGTTGGATTCAGCTTCTTTTTACCTACATCAGGTTGCACTCAGATGAGGTAGAAAAAACTGCTGACAGATTCCCTTTAAAGGATGGTTGCTATTGGCATTGCTGCATGGAATTGGGATTATTTGTTTTGTATTGTCATGCATGTGCACAGGTTATATAGTTATTCAGATCAATCATGTATACATTGGTATTGCAGAAAGCCTTTTTATTCTATTTTTGTATCATGCACATTACCTCTGAATTTTAGAGGTTTTAATAGTATTTGTATGATCATGTTGTGAAACCACAGAATCAGAATGTAAAACTTTTCATCTGTTTTCACACATTGCACCTACTCTGCATTTTTTTTTTCCTCAATTGCAGTAGATCTTGGAAAATTCCTCCAAAACGATCCCTTTTTCTCCAGCAATTGCGACAAAATAGCTTAAAATAATATGGCTAATGTGTGAATTCAGCCTTCATGCTTTTCCCTTAAGCGAGTGCTGTGCTTAGAATATGGAGTCCGGTATAATTTTATATTTAATCTTTCATATTATTAAAGGGAAATTTTCAAATAAAATAGAATAATAAACAATAAGAAAAGGGAAATTGTTACCGGGCCACACATGGAAATATCCATTATCATGTGCAACTGATTAACAAAGAAACTCTTGTAATATAGAAAACAAACATTAATTCTAATTTTCAGCAGAACATATAAATAACTGTATGTAAAGCCACAGGGTACCGACTAAGGACTCAGCAACCATATATGAACGTTGGCTCAAAATGAATATGTATCTAAGAAGATACGCGTATGTGCAAATAAAATAGCAGTTCTAGCTGAAAAAAGGACAGATATAAGTCCAGAGAGTAAGATATAGAGGTAAAGGAGAAGCGAGAGGGGAAGAAAAAAAGGTGAGGGGGTCGGAATGGGAGGCACGGGTGGTGGAGGGGTCGGAATGGGAGGCACGGGTGGTGGAGGGGTCGGAATGGGAGGCACGGGTGGTGGAGGGGTCGGAATGGGAGGCACAGGTGGTGGAGGGGTCGGAATGGGAGTTACGGGTGGTGAGGGTGGGAGCAGTCTGTCTATAACTGGTGTGCAGCGGTATACAGAATTTTTACTTTTGGTCTTATGATGAAAGTAGGGACCGGAAGTTGGGAGGATCTCTAAAGAGAATCCAGGGTTACCAAAGACTGAAAGATTCTGTATAATTTTATAGCTAATTTCTGGCCTTTAGAGTGATAATAAGAGCTAAGCTCTAGACCTAAGATCTAAACTGCAGGTAGAGGGATTACTGTTGCATATGGACTTTGTAGGGCCAAATAGTTTTCCTAATTTTGTAGGAGGAGAAATGTGTGGCCATTTCTAATGTTGCATTTCAACTTTTTTGTTAAATACTGGACCCGATTGGAGTTTATAATTGATGTACAAGATTAAAATTAATCTAATTTGTAAAATCTAAACATACACTGAAATCTGATGAAAGTATATACTAATAGTACACTGTGATTGCACTTGGATTATGTAAATACTTGTTATCTTAATCTTTTCCTTTTATTTTTAAGGTACATCCCTCCAGACAAGCGAGAAGAAAATGATCAGTCTACTCACAAGTGGATGATTTATGTTCGGGGCTGTAGAAAGGAACCCAGCATTGATCATTTTGTGAAGAAGGTTTGGTTCTTTCTGCACCCAAGCTACAAACCCAATGACCTTGTGGAAGTCAAGTGAGTTTTAAGACAAACGTTTCTTGAAATTTCAACTCTTAAAATTCAATATGAAATTAAAACATTTTCTTTTATACTATTGCAATTTTTCTGTAAAACTTTTTTTTTTTTTTTTTGTTTTTACTTTAGGGAGCCCCCTTTCCACTTAACACGCAGAGGATGGGGTGAATTTCCTGTTAGAGTCCAGATACATTTTAAAGACAACCAAAATAAGAGGATTGATATCATTCACAACCTGAAGGTATTTGGGTTTGGACATTCTGTGATCACTGGTTTTAGTCTGTTTGGAGTTTTCATATACAGTTGCCAGTGACATGTATACTGCATGGTACATGTTTGGGGGACCAATTGTATAAATAGTCACTGCGTTCATCTCCCCTTGTAGAGTCTTTGCTTTAGAGTCACAGGGGAAGGGTCCTCAGCAGCCACATCAGTCTAGAGCAGTGTTTCCCAAACCCCATCCTCACGGCCCCCCACAGATCATGTTTTCAGGATCTCCTTAGTATTGCACAAGTGAGAGAATTCCTGATGCCTTGATGATACTTCAATCACCTGTGTAATACTAAGGAGATCCTGAAAACATGACATGTGGGGGTCCGTGAGGATGGGGTTTGGAAAACACTGGTCTAGAGGTTAAATTATCATTAAATCTATTGAACACACTGATAGATTTAATGATAATTTATTTCTTTGCACCCTTATAGCAGATCTTTGTGGGACTCAGTCTCAGGACCTGTAATATGAAAGGTAGAAACACTAACAGTGAGCTACAGGCTGCACTCTTCTGTATACTAATTTTTTTTCTGCCTAAAATGTTAATGTTGTATTTATATATACAGCTACACCTCTATATACCAGTGCATTATGGTTTAAAGAGAAAAAAAAGCTGAAAAGTTAGAGCATATTCAGTTTCCCTGTAATTGTAAGTACCCCAACCGTACGGTCAACACTTTACTCATGGTGATCGGTAATTAATAGAAATAAAAATGGTACCATGTTTTTGTTTTTTTTCTACATTTAAATTATAATAGCAGTTTATATAAATACATAATACTTTTTATATGTTGGAAAATGGAGTCTTCAACTACAGCTCTCAAAGAACAAGATCTCAGGCAGTGATATTCACATAGGGAAGGTAAAAGAAAAATAATCCTTCTGGTCGTCTCAAGTACAGCACTAAAATTTCCATCAGTCAAAGGGTTAAATTGCAAACTTTGCAGCATTTTCTATGTGCCTAATATGAATAATCCGGTCTGTGTATAGTGCGTCTGTATACATAGGTGAGGTATGACAGAGCGGGCCGCAGACTGGGACAGACCCAGATGGCTTTTGTACGTTGTTCCCTTAGACACAATTAGATTGCTGAGCGAGTCGGACCCTCCTGTTTCTGTTTTGTTAGATATCAAAAATTCTGTTCAATACTTTTTCCAATTTACTTATCCGCACAGAAGTGAAGGGGGGAGGGTTAATGCTCCGTTGTTTTGATTTGGGAAGAGAACAAGTGAAAAGTAAGATTAAACTTTCACATGGCTGACCTAAACTTAATCAAATAAATTGTAATAAAACCATCTTTTCTTCCCTGCTACATACTAAATGTATTTCACTTTTTATATTGTTTTTTTCTTAGTTGGACAGAACATACACTGGCTTACAGACACTGGGCGCCGAAACGGTACGGTTTACTTTGTCATTCTGGACTTTCTAGTTGTCATACTCTGGTTTGCTTTCATGGGGTAGTTCGTTATTCTGGTGCTCATAAGTAGTTAATGCAGGCTGTGTTTTCCATTGGAATTTATTATTTGAGTTGATGTCATGTATTTTGAGATTTTTTATAATAAAAACTAAAGGTCCCGATTGGCGACCAGAACTACCTCCAATCAGCAACTTGTTTGCCAATCAGCGATCTTTAGTAGCCTGTTTACATAGGCAATCTTTGTTAGTAGCCTGTTTACCTAGGCAATCTTTGCTAGTGGCCTGTTTACCTAGGCAATCTTTGCTAGTGGCCTGTTTACCTAGGCAATCTTTGCTAGTGGCCTGTTTACCTAGGCAATCTTTGCTAGTAGCCTGTTTACCTAGGCAATCTTTGCTAGTAGCCTGTTTACCTAGGCAATCTTTGCTAGTAGCCTGTTTACCTAGGCAATCTTTGCTAGTAGCCTGTTTACCTAGGCAATCTTTGCTAGTAGCCTGTTTACCCAGGCAATCTTTGCTAGTAGCCTGTTTACCCAGGCAATCTTTGCTAGTAGCCTGTTTACCTAGGCAGTCCGTGGTTCAGATGTGCACTGAGCGATCAGAAATGGATCATTCGTGCCCTTCTACTGCCATGGCTTTTGGCAGCACAGTTGTTTACACAGGTCGATGTGCTGCCGAGAACAATATTCTTTCGTGCAGCACAAAAGATCATTTCACCCTACGAACGTGCATTTTGCACACTTGGATGATCTGCAGACTGTTTTGACTGCAAGATTGTGGTGAAATTAGCATTCTTATGAACACTGCTTTGCAGGAATCTTGCAGTGTAAATTAACCCTTTAGCATCATATACACATTAGACCAACGTTGGCCGAACCTGCCACTATAGACAGGTTCAGGAAACAGTCTAATGTATATGGCAGACTCTAACAGATTATTTTCAGGGGAGATGCGGATATGGCATGTCTGATTTCAGATTGCCAATCCTTTTGTTCTCCTTGAAATAAGTCTGGCAGCGGTTCCTTCATAGAGAATACAGGAGCGCTCGGCAGAGCAAGCCTTCTTCTGTATGGGAGAGCCGGGGGCGATGGCTGCCAGCTGAACGAGCAGCCGAACCATCGTGTATTGGGGGGCTTCAGTCTTCAGAAGTGTAACCATTTTTTCTGTACTGTTTGTCTGCAGGTTGTTGAAGTTGAACTCCTTAGACACTCATTTGGAGAAGATTACCTCTTTTCACAATCTTCTAATGAATCTAGTCAGTCTGAAGGATCTGTCCCTGGACCTTCCATCATTAAATCATCATCGCCACACAAAGGGAGTCTTCCTGTAGCAGAAAAAGGTAGATTTAAAGGGAATCTGTCACCAGGTATTAGCCATTTAAACTGCAAATTGTCTCTTCAGGGAGGAAGAGGACTTTAACTCTAGAGCGCCACCTATAGGAAGTAGCAATCCTAAAAGTCAATATTGACTCTCTAACGAGCCTTATCACATGATTTAGGATTAAAGCCAAACCAAAATCTCAATTTGCAGACACTGTGTTTTGGGGTACTGCCCTTCGTCAGTGCAAAGTGAGATCTGGTTTGGCTGGGTGAAAAGCGTCTGACCGGGATCCATGGGGTAACGTTTCTTCTTGCGGAGAGTGACCTGCCGAGGTGACTTTTAAGCCGCAATGCTCCTCTGGGAAATATGCAAATTGTCTCTTCAGAGAGGAAGTGGACTAGAACTCTAGTG
This sequence comes from Phyllobates terribilis, assembly GCF_046119375.1. Lineage (NCBI taxonomy): Eukaryota > Metazoa > Chordata > Amphibia > Anura > Dendrobatidae > Phyllobates > Phyllobates terribilis. Next base: position 201,824,956 of record NW_027362763.1, read on the forward strand.
CCACCTAAAGGAAGTAGCAATCCTAAAAGTCAATATCCACTCTCTAACGAGCCTTGTCCTATAGGTGGCACTAGAGTTCTAGTCTTCTTCCTCTCTGAAGAGACAATTTGCATATTTCCCAGAGGAGCATTGCAGTTTAAAAGTCTCCTCCCCTCGGCATGTCAGGCTTGACATGTCACTTTCTGCAAGGAGAAACGTTATCCCTTGGATCCCACTTAAACTGAGAGCAGCATAATGTAGGGACAGAGACCCTGATTCCAGCAATGTCACTAAAGCCCCTCATACTCATTAGACTAATGTCTGCTTTACCCACCGTCCTCAACTGTTTTGAGCGACAGTCTAATGTGTATGGGAGCCCCGGACAATTTGTCAGGAGGGGGTAATATCGATCCGGCATGTCTGAGTTTGTACTGTTGAGTGTATTATCTAATGGAGATGAGCTTAGATTAAGTGCATTGTTAAGCAGGGGCTTTGCGTTAGGACAACCCTAACGGACATTCATCTGCTATCTGTGTTTTATGTATTGGCTAACACTTGTTATATATGTATAATTTTTTTTATTAGGTTTTGGTTCATCAGATCCCACGTTTACACCCTCAAAAGTGACCCAGAGGTTCACTATTGGAGCACACGGCAGCACCGCTTTCCAGCCCATCACCGCCAGCTGTAAGATTGTGCCCCAAGGTCAGGCAACAGGGCTCGCTGACTCGCCCGGGAAATCCTTCCAGCCAATCACAATGAGCTGCAAAATCGTGTCCGGTAAGGCACCTACATCCTCTTACCCAGATTTCTTTTGTTTCTCTGTTAATAAATGTTATAAAATTTAAAGTGGATTCTTCATAAACGTTCAGGCAGCCCGACAAGCAAGCACTCCAATGTAACCCAAGCCGGGACACGCTCCCCATTACCCAAGATTCATGGCAGCAGTTTCATAACTCAAAATATAAAGGTAAAGGTTTAATTTTAATGTATTTATGTTTACTGTAGATGAGATGTTTTGTTTCCACTGAGACAACCCATCTATGAGCCAGACTATAAGGCCTCTGTGTATGAGCAGTATCTCTCCTGCTTCTAAGGGCTCATTCACACGAGTATAATACGATCGAGTACTATCTGATGTTTTATCAGATAGCACTTGGCCCATTCTTATATAATGGGACAGAGCAGATCAGCGATTTTTTTTTTTTTTTTTTTTTTTCTCATGCCAATTTGGCATGAGAAAACAATGGCAACATGCTGCGAGTGCATCCAATCGGACCATGAGCACCCACACAAGTCTGTGGGTGCGTGTGAAACATCAGACTGCACTCTGATGTCATCTGAGTTAAGTCCGACATTCGTGGACCGAGACGATGGAGAAATTATGTTCTCCGTAACTATGCTGTGATTCTCTCATGCGAGAGGACCGAATCACACTCAGGTGACACTCGCATCAGTCTGACAGAGTTTGAGTATCATTGGCATAGTCGTCCCGATTCTCTCATGAGAAACCAGTGTGACCCCGGCCTTATGAGTAGCCTTTTATTGTGACCTGGCCATATGATTGTCTAGGTCAGTACAAATAAGACAACAGGTTAAGTAACTTTAATAGATCTGACTTTTATGGACATGGCGATTCCAAATATACGTGCATATGTGTCAATCTCTGACAGAGGCAATTAATGTCCCTGATCTCGTGAGAAAAATAAACTGTGTGTGTGTGTGTGTGTGTGCGCTAGTGATGGGCACACGTGATGGCTGCAGCAGGCGGCTTCTGCCTGTGACCCGTTCCCTGCCGCCGCGACCACACCATCCACAGCCGGACTATGTATTGTCCGGACTATTAGGCGCGCAGCCCCCATTTTCCTCCAAAATTTTGGAGGAAAAAAGTGCGTCTAAGGCTATTTGCCCACGTAGCAGATTTGATGCAGAACGTTTTTGACTCTCTGACAGAAAAAAACACATGCAGATTTACATGCGTTTTTTCAGCGTTTTTACATGCGGTTTCGCATGCGTTTTTTTCAAGCACTTTTCCAAGCGATTTTGAGCATCACTTGGAAAAGTGCTTGACAAGTTGATCACACAATATACAGTTAGGTCCATATATATTTGGACAGAGACAACATTTTTCTAATTTTGGTTCTAGACATTACCACAATGAATTTTAAACAAAACAATTCAGATGCAGTTGAAGTTCAGACTTTCAGCTTTCATTTGTCGGTATCCACATTAAAATTGGATGAAGGGTTTAGGAGTTTCAGCTCCTTAACATGTGCCACCCTGTTTTTAAAGGGACCAAAAGTAATTGGACAGATTAAATAATTGTAAATAAAATATTCATTTCTAGTACTTGGTTGAAAACCCTTTGTTGGCAATGACTGCCTGAAGTCTTGAACTCATGGACATCACCAGACGCTGTGTTTCCTCCTTTTTGATGCTCTGCCAGGCCTTCACTGCGGTGGTTTTCAGTTGCTGTTTGTTTGTGGGCCTTTCTGTCTGAAGTTTAGTCTTTAACAAGTGAAATGCATGCTCAATTGGGTTGAGAACAGGTGATTGACTTGGCCATTCAAGAATATTCCACTTCTTTGCTTTAATAAACTCCTGGGTTGCTTTGGTCATTGTTTCATACTACAGATGGACAATGACCCAAAACATAAAGCCAATCAGTTTGGCTGCATTTGGCTGGATCTGAGCACACAGTATGGCTCTAAATACAATCGAATTCATTCGGCTGCTTCTGTCCTGTGTCACATCATCAATAAACACTAGTGACCCAGTGCCACTGGCAGCCATGCATGCCCAAGCCATCACACTGCCTCCGCCTTGTTTTACAGATGATGTGGTATGCTTTGGATCATGAGCTGTACCACACCTTCGCCATACTTTTCTCTTTCCATCATTCTGGTAGAGGTTGATCTTGGTTTCATCAGTCCAAAGAATGTTCTTCCAGAACTGTGCTGGCTTTTTTAGATGTTTTTTAGGAAAGTCCAGTCTAGCCTTTTTATTCTTGATGCTTATGAGTGGCTTGCACCGTGCAGTGAACCCTCGGTATTTACTTTCATGCAGTCTTCTCTTTATGGTAGATTTGGATATTGATAAGCCTACCTCCTGGAGAGTGTTGTTCACTTGGTTGGCTGTTGTGAAGGGGTTTCTCTTCACCATGGAGATTATTCTGCGATCATCCACCACTGTTGTCTTCCGTGGGCGGCCAGGTCTTTTTGCATTGAGGAGTTCACCAGTGCTTTCTTTCTTTCTCAGGATGTACCAAACTGTAGATTTTGCCACTCCTAATATTGTAGCAATTTCTCGGATGTTTTTTTTCTGTTTTTGCAGCTTAAGGATGGCTTGTTTCACCTGCATGGAGAGCTTCTTTGACCGCATGTTTACTTCACAGCGCAACCTTCCAAATGCAAGAATCACACCTCAAATCAACTCCAGGCCTTTTATCTGCTTAATTGAGAATGACATAACAAAGGGATTGTCCACACCTGTCCATGAAATAGCCTTGGAGTCAATTGTCCAATTACTTTTGGTCCCTTTAAAAACAGGGTGGCAAATGTTAAGGAGCTGAAACTCCTAAACCCTTCATTCAATTTTAATGTGGATACCCTCAAATGAAAGCTGAAAGTCTGAACTTCAACTGCATCTGAATTGCTTTGTTTAAAATTCATTGTGGTAATGTCTAGAACCAAAATTAGAAAAATGTTGTCTCTGTCCAAATATATATGCACCGAACTGTAAATCCATGCAACCTGCATGGATTTATAATGTGTGAACAACTTAGATGCTTTAAATGCAGCATCTATAGTGAAGAAAAAAAAAAAATTTAAAATGTTAAAAATAAAAAAATCCCTGTATTTTCACCTCTCCGGCGGCCCCCGGTCTGCTCTCCGGTCTCCTCCAGTCTGCTCCCGGCCGCGTCTTCTCTCTTCAGCGTCCCGCAGTGTACAGTCAGGACCTGCGGTGACGTCATTTAGTCAGCTGATGGTCACGCGACCGCTGACGTCGGCGGTCAGATGATGGTCGCGTGACCATCAGCTGACTAAATAACGTCACCGCAGGTCCTGACAGTACACTGCGGGACGCTGAAGAGAGAAGACGCGGCCGGGAGCAGACTGGAGGAGACCGGAGAGCAGACCGGGGGCCGCCTCAGAGGTGAATATACAGGTTTTGTTTATTTTTAACTTTTTTATTTCTTTTTTTCACCACGTGGTAGCCGGGATGAAGAGGAGTTGTAGTCTCGTTTTCATCCCAGGTACCACACGCACCGCGATTTCACTGCAGCGTAATCGCGGTAGAAATGGTCATGCCGCATTTTGCAAAGCAATGCAAATTCGGCGCGCAAATTAGCTCATCATGTGCACAGCACATCCGAATTCACATTGCTTTGCATGGCAGACTGTTTTTTACAAGCGTTTTCGCGGCCGTAAAAACGCCGCAAAAATGCTACGTGGGCACATAGCCTTATAGTCCGAAAAATACGGTATGGTTTACACACAGAATTAGATTAGCTGCTATCATAGGAGCTTTCTTTTCACTTGCTCCGTCACATGTATTGCTCTCTGCCTGTGTACATAGTTTGTGAATGTATTTTACGTAACTTTTTTTAGCTTATAATTCCCACGGATAACCACACATTTTGCACATTCCCTCTTAGCAGGAGGAGTCTCTCTTTGCCGCAATGCCTCCACTTTGTCCTATTGGAAGTCATTCTAAGGCTCAGAGTCCAAAGCCAGTGTCAGGAGGACTCGGGGCTTTCACAAAGGTAACATTTGCGTATTGTCCTTAACACCGCAATCTGTTGTGTAATGATGTGAAGATGTAAGGAAAGAGGAAAAGATTCAGTGTTTTTTTGTTTTTGTTTTTTTTAAAAAAGGCCAAGAATGGCCTTCTTGGCTCCAATGTGCATCATGTACATACATTTTTTCTCTTTTCTTGAAAACCATTCGGAATTGATTTCAGATATGACTTTTGCTGTATGGGGGGGGGTTTGCCTGCTGGGAGAATTGGGCATTTTTTTTAATTTCATTAACAGCCTGATTGTCTCAGGGATTTAGTTTTTCTGCATCAGTGTCATATACATATAATTTATTTATTTTTTTATTTTCCAAATTGTGTGGAGTTAACGGAGATCGTTCATGTGGCTGGTTAGGCTTCAGAACCAGCTGTATTGGAGAATGAGCCACAACTGTACACTTTCTATACCGGGTATTCTGTGATGTTTCTTTTAGGTGATTATAAAGCAGGAGCCGATTGAATCTTCCCAGCAACAAGAAACCCCTTCTACTTCGCAGCCATCTCTTCCACAGATTGTTACTGTGAAGGGTAACCAAATGATTGCAGTTTCCCCCCAGAAGACCATAAATACTACAGAGGGGTCTAAGGTAGGATCTTCTTACATTTATGTGTATATTGCTATAGCACCGTCTGTATTTCCCACCAAAGAACTTTTTGCAGGTTGTATCATCAATAGTTCGAGCCTGACCCTCAGAACCCACCACTCGGGAGAACAGGGATCTCGATCTGTTTTTGTAAATCCTGATGGTGATAGCTGTGGATGTATGTAGTCACCTCTCCTCTCAATCCCTGTCTGGATCCTGCTGCTGATGTACTTTGAGTCGGGGGGGGTCCCATTTGCCTGATAGGCTGTAGCCTCATCGATGGGAATCTGGCCTAACAGATAATTGTCATATCCCCAGATTATACAATTAATGAGTTTGATGGGAAAATCGCTCTTAGATTAATACTTTGCTGGTATCATACAGTAAAGACATATTTCTCATCTGTTTCATTGGGGGACACAGGTCTATGGGTTATAGCTGCCTGCCACTAGGAAGCAGACACTAAATAGTTAAGTATTTCTCGGTTGCTTCATTAGTGGATACAGGAACCATTTGTTAGTCTTCTGCCACCTGGAGGCTGACACCAATAATGCAGCTTAACTAAATAATTGTCTCCTCCCCAGCAGACTATACCTCGCCTGCTAGCATCAGGCCTCCTCAGTTTAGCTTAGTGTCAGTTGGAGGCAGACATGTGTCTGAGACTCAGACCAGCCCCAGCCTTGGTAGGTTAGGTTAGGCGCTGTCTCTTTTTTTTTTTTCTTTTTTTTGTGTGTTTTAGACCTCCTTTATAATTTTTGCCTATCTATTTTGAGTTTGGTAAACTCCCAAGGGCCAGATTCCTGCCTTGGCTATCCTGGCCAGCAGAACTTGACTTGTAGGCCATAGGACTGATCGTCCAGGCAGTGCGAACTTGAGGCCACCGTATTAGCCCCTTGAATTAGGGGGACCTCGATCGGGTTCTGGATGCCATTCAATCCTCTCCCTTCGCGCTGATCAAAGAGATCTCTCCATTTCGACTTTCCAGTGACCTTCCTCCTTTCTAGCCATCTCGTCCATCAGCGAGGCTCTCGCCTGTGTCTCTCCTCTTCCAGGACAGAGTAGTCTGGCCCATCGGCTCCTTCTTTTGCTGCAGCCAGATTTTCCGCCTTTCACTTTAATGTTGAGATTGCTCTCCTTACTTTAGGTACTTCGCCTCTCCTCTCCCTGAGAGGTTCTCACAGTCTGAAGTAGACATAGATGTGCAGCTCTGCCTGTCTCTCAAGGGAAGGAAAATTCGAAAGGGCAAAAACGAAATATGTCTGCATCCTTACGGGGTTAAACTATATAGAGTCACATTGTTTTGCAGAAGAATTTTCATCTAGGTTTCCTCCACTGCTCTGGTGTTTTGGTGATTTTCCTAAGCTCTTTGCTTACATTCTGCATTGTGGGTTGTGTGTTCTTCAGGTCCGGCACTGACGTCTTTATTTTCTCTTTCTCCAGGTTGTAGGCATTCCTGTAGGATCGGCCGTCCAGGCCTCCATTAAACCTTCTGTAACTATCAGTGGCGGCCAGATACTTGTCGCCAAATCTGGCTCTTCAGCTGCCAAAGCTGTGGGGGCAAAGCAGATTGTTACTCAGGGGGTGGCAAAAGCTGTTGTGAGCAGCGGAAGTGCCAGTGTATTAACCCAAGCCACACAAAACGTCTCCAAAACGCAAGTCACACCTGCTGGAGCAACAAAAACCGGATCCCCGGGCTCAGGTACAGACATAACAGCAGACAGCATCTTCAGCCTTGTTACATTTTTCTATTTCTTTTCTCACCTTCACCCCCGAGCCTGTTTTCGCCTTCATGACCAGGCCAAATTTTACAATTCTGACCAGTGTCACTTTGTAATAATAACTTTTCAACAGATCCCACTGATTCTGAGATTTTTTCCATGACACATTATACTTTTAGGCTGTGTTCACACGATGCGTATTTCATGCGTTTCCGCGGCGTTTTTGCAGTTGCGTAAACGCCGCGGAAACGCATGAAAAACGCATGGTAGAAGGGAAGCAATGTTCCCCAATGGAAATCCGCATGTGCTGTGCCCATGATGCGGATTTTTCCGCAGCGTTAACGCTGCGGTCAAAAATCCGCAGCATGTCAATTAATTTTGCGGAAACGCGGCGATTTTGCCGCCATTGACTTGCATTAGAACGCGCCAATTCCGCAAGACAGCATTTGTACTTGCGTAATTGGTGCGTTCTAATGTGCGGATGGTACCCGGGTGTGGAGGAGAGGAGAGTCTCATCCACACCCAGGTACCATTAAAAAAGCTGTAAAAGAAGAATAAAATAAAAAATAAATGTATACTTACCATCTGTCGGCCCGCGCAGCGCTCCCGCTTGGTTCCCGGCACTTGCAGTGAGTTGTAGGACCTGCGGTGACGTCAGAGTCATGTGACGGGTCACGTGACGCTGACGTCGGCAGGTCTTTCAATTCAAAGTTGCCGGCGAGGGAGAACAGATTGAGCAGGACAGCGCGGGCCATCGGAGGTAAGTATATACACTCTCTCGGTTCACACTGTATAAATCCATGCTGTTTGCATGGATTTATATAGTGTGACCTAGTTATCAAGCACTTTCCAGGTGATGCTAAACATCGCCTGGAAAGCGCTTGTCAATCTGCATGCGGAAACGCATGTGAATCTGCATGTGGATCCGCATGTATTCTGCAGGAAAAACGCATCCACAATCTGCATGCGTTTTTTCTGCCAGGGAGATGCAGAAATGATGCAGAAATTTTCTGCTTCATTTCTGCATCGTGTGCACATACCCTGATAGTGGTAAATTTAGAACAAATTTTTGTGTATATTTGGGTACAAACCCTGAAAATTGTGCTTATTTACATGCTAGCAGCTAAAGAGTTCATAGTCTCCACATGAACACAGATTAGAAATGATTTTACAACAATTAAAAAAAAAAAAAAATCAATAAACTTAATTTAGGTTCTGTAATTCAGAGCTGGGCACTTTAGCATCTCTTCCTCGTTGCCCTGGCATGCCAGGTCCCTGCATACTGCTGTGCCATGATCCATACTGTCATCCTCACCCACATACTACATGATCCACCTCAAGGAGAGTGAACCATATGACTGCGATCGTGACAACTTTGTCAGTGTGTTTCAATATGGTGATCCAGGAAAGGCAGGTGACCCCTGATATTTCTGTATCTGGGAACAGGGGCAAAAAGGGAATCACCTGTGTCTATCACTAGAGTGTAGCAGAACGGACACATAGATCCATTATCAAAACAAAGCTGTGATTAGTTCCATTAAATCTTGTGTCGATGAGAAATACTGTCATGTGATTTTATTGGAAGTTCTACAATAACCATGGCTGTTCTGTTGAGATATATTTTTAAAAATGTATTACTTAATTTATGTAAGAAATATTTTTTTTTTTTTTTTTTATTAAGTTATGGCAACCTTGCAGTTGCCGTCATCAAATATAGGTAATTTAGCAAATCTTCCACCCGGAACCAAACTGTACCTAACCACCAACAGCAAGAATACATCTGGAAAAGGAAAACTTCTTCTTATACCTCAAGGGGCAATTCTCCGAGCTGCCAACACTGCCAGTAAGTTCTAATGCCAGGTGTAATACATTATCTGTAATCCACAGAAGACCATAATAACTTGTGCTATTGTTTTACGTTTGCCCACAGATATTTTGTTTTGGGACCTTAAAGGGAATATATTGCCAGGTTTTTGCCACTTATTTTGAGAACCTCGTGGTATAGAGCCAGAGACCCTGATTCCAGTGATGGGTCACTTACTGGGCTGCTTGCTGTAGTTTTAATTAAATCATATTAACAGGAGATTATAACTAAAGGACTAGTAGTCCTCCATATTCATGAGCCCTGTATAAACCGCCCACACCACTGATTGGCAGCTTTCTGTGTACACTTTGCATAGTCAGAAAGCTGCCAATCAGTGGTGTGGGCGGGGTTATACAGAGCTCAATTTTCAGAGAACTGCTAGATGTACAGATGAGAAAACAGGGATTTTATCAAAACTGCAGCAAGCAGCCCAATAAGTGACACATCACGGGAATCTGGGTCTTTGCCCTTGTTTCATGCTGCTCTTAGATGAGGTAGCAAAAAACTGGTGACAGATTCCCTTTAAGATATGAGTACTTCTTTTGAGAGAGGATTTCTATTTAAAATTTGACTACTGCTTTGTTAACAAATGCGTTTCTTGTCATTTCCAGGATTTAGTTGTAAAAATTGCGCTGGCTTTTTACACCCCTGTAGGCGATCAGCTGTTATCTTTAGGAGAAGCCATGTCTGGGGACACAGTTATTCTGGTGCTTCTGTACGGAAAATGTAGCACTGCATGGCGCATCTTTGTTCTGGAACACAAAGGGGAGTTTCAAGCAGAGGCCCTCCTTTTATAAGTGTTATGTCCCCACATGAACAGAAAATGTGGTCCCGAGTCCATCTCATTAAGCAAAAAACAGTCTCTTCATTTTGTATTTATGTTCTATGTCCTCATTCTCTCTACATGATGACAGACTACAAACAATCTTGTTATGTAGTATGTAAAAAAAAAAAAAAAAAAAAAAAAAATGTGTGTGTGTGTGTATGGGCTCGGACTGGCCCACTGGAGAACAGGAGAATCCCCCGGTGGGCCCCACTCCGCCTAATATGAGAAATATTTGGCCCAATAAATTTTTTCACAATGTACAGACTAGGGCAGCATCTCATCATTCATTTAACAAACTATCCCGTTTATTATTATATAGAAACGTAGGCAAACTACCTAGGTCTCTGCCCAGTGTGAAAGCTGTGCTACAGAACACGATTCATGCCTTCAACTTCATGTTTTCTAGATCTCCAATCAGGGGCATCTACAAGTGGCAGCTCGGCCACAGGAAATGCTACTTCTGGGTTACCCCAGCACCTCACATACACATCCTACATCCTCAAACAGACTCCTCAGGTAGGTATAAGACTGACAATTCCTAGCAAGAAGTCGTCTCAGCATAATGACATCCGCTGTGCAATAAGTGACAGCACAGCTCTATTAACTTTTATTAGCTGGTGCTGCAGCTTCCTGCACATCCAATGGGTCTTGGGGTATGGTGACATCAAGGTTTTTTTTCAGGAGTTTTGGAACAGAAACTCTGCAAAAACCATGAGTTTTGATTGGAGAGGGAGTTTCTGCTCCAAAGACTCGGTATGAACACGTTAAAGTGTAACTATTGTGTTAAGTTTTATGACATAAGTCAATAGTACACTTGAAAATAAGCAACTTTGTGATATATCTGATCAGAGAAATCTGCTTTTTTTTTATCTTCTCCAGGACTGATCTTTCGTTTTAAAAATTCTCAATTGACGGGTAAAATCTGTATTCAGTGAAGACAGATTTTCCCACTACGGGGATAGGAGATGGCAGCTGCTACGGATGAGGTTGTTTTTTTTAAGCCTATCTAAGCATCAGGTTGTCTGCTGGTGTGTTAAAGACACTGTGGGCACATACCCATGTACTTTAGAGAGCTGGTTGCTTAATCCACCAACAGCTACTCCAAACGACTGCGCGTCCTCACACCCAATACACACGCATGTGTGATTTATCCCATTGAGACCATAGAATTAGTCTTGTAAAGACCTGACATGCCCAGTTGTTCCTTTCCCCTTCACTTGTCGAACAGTTGGGACACCCATATACACATTAATTACCAAATCATCCGTTTTCTCTAATGTGTATGGCAGATTTTGCAAAGGACTGTAACTGAAAAAACTTTTCTATTTTAGAGGGATAAACATTAGATGCAAAGTGAAAAATGTATGAAAGCTTGGACTTTTGGGAGGTTTGGGGGTCTCTCAGTATACCCTACATTGGACTTAATTTTCAAGGTTTGGTGTAAAGTCAAACAAATAAGAGAGGTCATACACTTATCAATGTACACACTTATTTGGAATTATGACTTGCTTTCAGAATTTTCTAAATTAACTGAGTTTGGGAACTGGAAGAATATGGGTATACAGTACGTTCACCTGGTGATCGGCAATGAGGGGCTTAAATCCATTGACTGCCTGCAAAAAGACTTCTACCTGATAGTTGCTGCTACCAATACTGTCTACTCAAACACGCCGAGAGATGTGGTATTGGACACGATTTGCTCAGATGGAGCCACGAAGGGGGAGATATATCCAGTGTCTACAATGACCTTCTTTTTGTCTTCCTTAAGAACTTCTTCTCTCTGTTGGTTAAACGGAAATGGGAGACAGATATTGGTGTTGTCACAGATAAGTGGGCTTCGGTGCTGGAATACATACCCTATCTTTCGCTTAGTGAGCCCAAACGACTCTCGCAGCCCTATGTCATTCACAGAGTGTACAGATCACCGAAAATGATGTTTGAAATAGGTCTTAGAACTGATTCTGGATGCCCGAGGTGCGCCCAACAGGAAGCAGGGATATTGCACATGTTATGGTCATGCCCGCGTTTACACACATATTGGGGAGCAGTTTTGGGCTATATAGAGTCAGACTAGTAACCCTCTGACCTGCATACTGGGATATGCAGGCGAGCTGAGTACTGTTGAGACTGGGAAACTTGCCATAGCGCGATTACTATACATGGCTAGAAAACTGATTGCTAAAAACTGGATTTCTGCAACTCCCCCGACAGGCAGAGAGTTTATTAAACAAGTTGAGTCCCTTATATCATTGGAAAAAGGGGTATACCTCAAAAGGGATAGAAGTAAATATTTTGATAAACTATGGGGTCCCTGGCTTGGAGACAGCCAGTTATCAGCCTCGATAGGGTCTTGTTAGATGTGTACCAGTTGTTATGGAATCACTACACATTGTGTTAACAAATGCCAAACGGCTCTGTGCTTTTTGACTTGGCTGGTCTTGATCGGCCTGATTTATTCTGTTTTGTGAGGACATATGCCTACGATATGGTATTCTGAATAACATATGTTGAGTTGGTGGGGGGGTGTTCAGGGTATGGGGGAGGGGGTTAAACACATTGGTCGAGAATTTTATTTGTATATGTGTAACTGTTATAAAATGAATAAAAATTTACTTGATTAAAAAAAAAAAAAATGTAATATATATATTTTAGCACCAATAATTGTTGGATATTTTATAATGTGTGTTTGGCAGGGAACATTTTTAGTTGGTCAGCCGTCTGCACAGGCATCTGGAAAGCAAGTCGCCTCGAATGTGACAGCTCCAGGCAGCGCAGGAGCCTCTGCGCAGGGACAGCCAGCTCTGAAAATTACCTCCGGACAAAAAAGCACCATAATTACACAGGTAAGGGGGGCCTCCAAATAGGTTTAAACTCTGTGCTGACCTCTGTGTAATATATTATTACAACCTTTTCTTACATCAAATCTCCATTTCCCCTACATAGACATGAATTCAAATTATGCAGGCTCCACTAGAGGGAGCACAAGAGCTAACTGCATACTATTAATTGTCATGGAGCTCAGTGCGTGTTTAAAGGGGTTGTCCACTTTTTGAGGACTTTGTTTTTAACTTAAATTATTATTATTATTATTATTTATTATTATAGCGCCATTTATTCCATGGCACTTTACATGTGAAAAAGGGGTATAATACAAGAACAATTACAATAATCTTGAACACCATGTGACAGCGACTGGTACAGGAGGAGCGAGGACCCTGCCCGCGAGGGCTCACAATCTACAAGGGATGGGTGAGGATACAGTAGGTGAGGGTAGAGCTGGTCGTGCAGCGGTATGGTGGAGCGGTGGTTACTGCAGGTTGTAGGCTTGTCATAATGCATATATTTGGTGCTGAAAATGATCAATGCAATTGGGTTTCATTCAAAATGTTGTGCCATTTGTCTTTGTTTCTCCCTGTCTATTGCTGGCTCTCAGTGAGTTCATGTTGACAGCCTGATGGAAGAGTTTTTACTCTTAACCATCAACTGGTGAGGTGGGGTTTTTGTCATGCAACTGGTGATGTGGGGTTTCCTATACCCCAGTGTTTAGAAATCTTTTATTTTTACAGAAAATGCAAAGATCACGTTTGTTTTAATCGTTTTCTTATTGGCGATTGATTACACATGAGTATAACAAATTTTTGACACCCACAAATGGATGGAAGCTAGTGAGACACGTATCCTCATACCAGCATTTTTCAATGAATGGCAGCCGAACAAAAATTCCCTGGGGTGCGGCAAACCCCACCTCACCAGTTGAGGGTTAAAATCTGCTGAAAGGACTCAGAAAAAGAAAGTTAGCACTGCAGGGAAATAAAGAGCCTGTATATGTCCACCAGTGCAACATTTTGAATGAAAACGAATTGCAAAAATAATGGTTTGTCCCAAATTCTTGCGTTGAAGTAAAATAAATGACATTTTACCAACTCCTTTAAATGATCATACTTCCTCTTGTGCAGGGTCCATGTAATGAGAATATGATTATTTTATAAAGTGCTCTAAAAATACAATATCTGGGAACATCCCCTTTAACTGTTCTATACAATTTGCCTAAAATTAAGTAGTTTCAAACATCTTTAAAAATGTTGGAGGTGTCGAAAGCAAACGTCAGAGAATATTATCTCCAAAAGATCCGGATCTCATCCTTGGCATTAAACTTTTGTAATTGGATTCAGGCTTTTATAAGCAATTATTTGCATAAAATTGAACATGGACATAGTCCTAGATTTAAAAGATATTTTACTCTGCGATCCATTCCCTCTGCTCTCCTTTCTCTCTCATGTGCCAGGGTTGGAGCGTGACCTCTGCAGAAAACCTGTTTGTAGTTGAGATTAGAATAACAAATAAGGAGAGCCATTATATTTGTATTTGTGGTTACTTTTTCGTTGTGATCTTACCTTTTCAATCCCATTTCAGGCAAACAGTAGCACGCCTGGATTGGTAAAAATATCTGAAAATGTATTAAAGTCATTGCCAGTGACATCCCAGACACAGAAGCCTGGTACTACACTACTGAGGGTTGCAGGTGGCGTCATAACTGCAAGTAACACATCATTACCATCCATGTCTGCAAATGGACCTGCACAACAGGTAGAGCTAGAGCCACGCGAGCTGTGTAACTAGCCGCTATCTATAGATATGTAATGTCAGTGACTGCTGGTCTCTAGGAAACAATTCCTCATTCATTACAACTACTCAGTTTCCAGACAGAAATCGAAACTGGGAAAGACGATTAGACTTTTTAGATAATTGATCCCTTGGACGTCACCATATTGCAGTGTATACACAACCATACATAAAGAAAACATGCTACTTAGTGATGGCAATACAGGGACACAGTAAAGGGGTTGTGCCACCATAAAGAATACATTTAACTAAGCAGAAAACTTGGAAATAAATGTTTTTGTAATTTACAGTTATTAAAAATTATACTCTGTTCGAAAAATAACTTTTCATGTTTTAAAATATGCCCTGTGGTGTTGCGTCAGTGAGCTTTATCCATCCATCCCAGTGGCTGATAAGCTGGCCGCGCACATGTCTCACATACATTGCGTTGCGCATGCTGGAAATGGGGGAACTTTTTTTTTGTTGTATGTTGACAATCTGGCCGCGCATGTGCAGTACCTATCAGCCACTGGGATGGATAAAGCTCACTGATGTAACGCCGGGGGCATGTTTTTTTAAAAGATGAAAGGTTATTTACTCTGTCGCCTCATTGGGGGACACAGGACCTTGGGTGTTATGCTGCTGTCCACTAGGAGGCGACACTATGCATAATCTGAAAAAGATTAACTGTGGCTCCTCCCCTGCAGTATACACCCCTGGACTGCATCAGCCATCTTCAGTTTTTGCTTAGTGTCGCAAGGAGGCACACCTCAGACCTTCACTCGTCCCTCGCTTCAGCACGGGATTACAGATGAAGAAAAGAGGGTCTCCTAAGAGACCCCCGGCATGGCTCCTTCCTCTGCCCCCTACTATGGGGTGCACAGTTGAAGTTGAGATGGCATAGCCACCAAGCTGTTCCTTCTCCGGCCCCTCGGGTCAGGCTCGAAATTGAGAACCCCCCTCCTTCCCCAATTCCCTCAGTCTTGGTCCGAAGTTGAGGCGAGGACAAAGCCCCCTGATGGTGACAGCGGAACCCTCCCTAATCCCCCCTGGGGGTATTAGGTTGAGACACCATCAGGTAGGGCCTGGACGGCAGCATCTGCAGCTCTCACCAGCCAGCACACTGCAGCCGAGAACCAGCAGCAATACAGGAGCCCCAGTCTGTCTGTGGGATCCTGTAGGAGCCGGGGGGAGTGCAGGCAGCCATGGCACATACAGGCACAGGCCTTCACAGGCTCTGCACCTGCGGCAGCTTTCTCCCTAAAAGCGCCTAAGGGGGACTCTCTTCAGAGCCCCCTTCCATTTATGCCCCCACCGCCATTCTGCCTTTCAATCCGGGGGGTTCCGGTTCTGATCCGTCCCCCACCCCCACCCCCGGACTACCGCGCCGGCCTGGAGCCCTTTTGGGCATAGAAAATAAATTTAGACCGCGGCTTCGGCCTAGCCGAAGCTACCGCCCATTCTCCGCCCCCCGGATGACGATTTTGACACTCTGCGGTGTCACACAGGGGGCGGATCTAGGCTGCAGGGCGCGCATCTCCATAGAAACTGCCGCCCTTGCAGCGCTCCGCCCCCCTTCTCCTTCACCTCAGGATACAGGAGGAGAGTTACGGCGGCCATTACTGCTGCAGGACATTCACAGGCCAGCCAGGTCTCCGGGGAGGCACAGGACCAGGCTTTTTCAGCGCTGCTCACAGGGGCACATTGGTGGGGTAAGTTCTCAGCTTGAGTTACCCCTCAGCTGTGAATTTTCTAATACTCTGTATCCTCCTCTGCACAGTTAGCCCCCTTGCATGGCCACTCCAGGTGCACTATGCCGGGCTCAAAGCCTGCAGTAATGCTCTTCCCAGCGGCATATCCGAATTGCGAGGATTGTACGCAGACTACTGTGCCAGAGTCCCAAGCAGCCCCTACTACCCTTCAGTGGAATGGGCCACTCAAATGTCACAATCTATGACACAGTTCATAGATAACATGACCGACAATTGATTCAGGCTCTGCAAAGCCATACCTCTGCTAGACTACCCAGCAAAGGGAAAGTCTGACTCGGCCACATACTGACCCAGGCACATCCAGGTCAGGGTCAGGACGCAAGCGCACCCATAGGTCACGCTCATCTGCGTCATCACACAGCACACGGTCATCCCTGTCTAGGGACCGATACCGTAGTCCCAGGTCATCTAGACAGTCCCCTACCAGGGACAGGGATTATATTTCTCCGCACCATTCCCCGTCCAGAGAAATACTCCATTCTGATTCACCTAGGAGACACCTTTGTGACACAGGAGTCAGAAGATTCCGACTCAGACAAAGAAACTGATGGATCCCTAACTCTAAGCCCACCTAGCAATACAGCGCTAGTTGAGGACATAATCTCGTCCATACATTGGGTGCTGGATATCTCTGATCCGACCCCGGACGCACCACAAGATAACATTTCATTTGAAGGAGCCCTGAAGCCGCTCAAGTTTTTCTTGAATCATTCAGAATTTAAAATCTATCCTCAAAGAATGGACAGACCCACCAGCAGTGGACCCCCTAGTCTCCAGGCTGGCAGCAGAGACACTTCTTTCACTGCCAGATAGCTCAACCCTCAGGGATGCAGCAGACCGGCAGGTAGAAAGTATGGCTCGTTCAATTTGCGAAATCACAGGAGCCTCCCTAGCTCCCGCGCTCGCTTCAGTCTGGGCAGCCAAGACCATACTGGCTTGGGCAAAAATTTACAAACTGGCCTTCAAGCTTCTGCCCCTGAACTGTCGGAACAAGCAGTTCAAATACCAGTTGTGGCAGACTACTTGCTTCATGCAGCTCTGGATTCTGCAAGAGGTGCAGCGGGGGCAATATCACACGCCATCACTATTCGGCGTATCCTTTGGCTGCGTGAATGGAAAGCGGACTCAGCCTCTAAGAAGTCCCTCACGCAGCTTCCATACCTCAGCGGTCGGCTTTTTGGTGAAAGGTTGGACACAATGAAATCCAACGCCACCGGGGGTAAGAGAACCTCTCTTCCCCAACTGAAACCCAAACGCAATTATAACAAGCGTAACCAATCTAGATTCCGATCCTTTCGGAACTCTTCCGGCTGGTCCGTCTCTCGGCCAGCACAAAATAACAGCCGCTTCACACGCAGGGAAGACTCGAGATCGACACAAAAGTCGGACAAGACCTGGCAGTCAAATGCCGGCCAATCAAAAAGAGGGAAATCCAAAAAATTTCTTCTCATCATGACTCACGGACTCAAAAAGACACTCCACCTGTAGGCGGCCGACTTTTACTCTTTCATCAAGTCTGGCTACCTATTACAGAAGACAGGTGGGTCAGGGAACTAGTATCTTCAGGATACAAAATAAAATTTACTTCCAACCCACCAAACAGATTCCTTATATCTGTTCCCCCAAAACCGCCAGAAAAAGCTTTTCACCAAGCGGTCTCCTCGCTCCTTCAAGCACGTGTCATAATACGTGTCCCAACAGCCGAGCGCTTCCAGGGGTTCTACTCCAATCTATTCGTAGTCCCCAAGAAAGGAGGTGGGGCACGGCCCATACTAGATCTAAAACAGCTCAACAAATATGTAATACGTCACTTCAGTATGGAGTCTCTTCGTTCCACCATCGCATCCATGGAAAAAGGAGAATATAGACATACAAGATGCATACCTGCATATACCGATTGCACCTGCCCATCAGAGATTTCTCAGGTTCGCAATCGACCAGGACCACTACCAGTTTGTGGCTCTCCCGTTCGGACTCGCCACGACCCCCAGAGTATTTACCAAAGTCATGGCAGCCACCATGCAGGTCCTACACTCCAGAGGCATAGTGGTCATTCCATATCTAGACGATCTCCTCGTCAAGGCTCCCACCTTCAAGGACTGCGAGCTCAGTGTCTCAATAACGATCGACACTCTGAGTCGCCTGGGCTGGTTAGTCAACCTACAAAAGTCGTCACCAGCCGCAAACCAGTCTCTGACATTCCTGGGAATGCTAAATACCTCCAGGGGTCTAATACTCCTTCCCAAGGACAAGGCACTGCCTCTCCGTTTAGGAGTTCGCACCTTTGATCAGCAAACCCCCTCGATCTCACCGGTTTGCCATGAGAGTCCTTGGCAGGATGGTGGCGGCAATAGAAGCGGTTCCATTTGCCCAACTTCACCTCAGACCTCTCCAATTAGACATTCTCAAGTCATGGGACAGGAACCCTTCTTCCCTCGACAGGAAGTTCCAGCTGACGTTGTCAACCAGGAAGTCCCTTCACTGGTGGCTCAACCGGACCTCTCTAACAAAAGGGAAATGCTTTCTCCCAGGTCAATGGAAGGTCCTGACCACAGACGCAAGCCTGACGGGTTGGGGTGCAGTACACCTACACCACAGAGCACAGGGCAGGTGGTCCCCAGCGGAAGCAACCTTGCCCATCAACATCCTGGAGATTCGTGCCATCCTCCTGGCGTTGAGAGCCTTCCATCACTTACTGGCAGCCTCTCACATCAGAGTACAATCGAACAATGCCACGGCCGTGGCATATGTCAATCACCAAGGGGGAACCCGCAGTGCCAGAGCGATGCAAGAAGTGACACGCATCCTTCACTGGGCGGAGAAAACGAGCTCCATTATCTCTGCGGTCCACATTCCGGGTGTAGACAACTAGGAAGCAGACTTCCTCAGCCGGCAAGGAATAGACTCGGGAGAGTGGGCTCTCCATCCCGAAATCTTTCAACAGATCTGCCATTGTTGGGGTACTCCGGACGTGGACCTAATGGCGTCTCACCTCAATGCCAAAGTCTCCAACTTAATCGCCAGATCACGCGACCCGCGAGCGCTAGCGGAGGACGCCCTGGTTCAGGACTGGACCCAGTTCCAGCTCCTGTACATTTTTCCACCTCTCCCCCTGATTTCCAGAGTGGTGAGAAAGATCAAACAGGAGGGAGTACCAACGATCCTAATTGCACCGGACTGGCCCAGGCGTACAAGGTACGCCGACATCGTACGACTCACAGCAGACGTACCCTGGCGTCTCCCCGACCGCCCGGATCTTCTATCACAAGGCCCGTTCTACCACCAGAACTTAGAGGCCCTCAATTTGACTGCGTGGCCATTGAAACCTGGATTCTAACCCAGGCAGGTTTTTCGCCAGATGTCAATGGAACCATGATCAGAGCACGAAAACCAACCTCTGCCAAGATTTACTACCGTACCTGGAAAGCCTTCTTTACCTGGTGCGAATCTCGTAACCAAACCCCACTACCCTATTCCCTACCTAGAGTACTCGGTTTTCTCCAATCGGGCCTGGAAGCCAGTCTATCCCTGGCCTCCCTTAAGAGCCAGGTGTCAGCCCTTTCAGTGCTTTTTCAAAAGTGCATTGCTTACAAACCGCAAGTAAGAACATTCTTCAGGGGGTTTCCTGATTGGGTTCCCCCCTACAGACGACCACTAGAAACGTGGGACCTCAACCTGGTGCTGACTGCATTGCAGGAATCACCCTTTGAATCCCTTAGGGAAGTCCCACTCCGTCTTCTATCACAGAAGGTGTTTTTTTTTCCTCGTGGCAATCACCTCGCTACGCAGGGTGTCTGAACTCACAGCACTCTCCTGCACACAGCCCTTCCTGAATTTTTTCCAGGACAAGGTAGTCTTCCGTACGGTTCCATCCTTCCTTCCGAAGGTTGTGTCCAACTTCCATCTCAATGAAGAAATTTCGCTACCATCCCTCTGTCCGGTTCCGGTTCATAGAGTGGAAAAGGCTTTCCATACCCTTGACCTTGTCAGGGCATTGCTTATCTATGTGTCTAGCACTGCGCCCTTCCGGAAATCTGATTCTCTTTTCCTCCTTCTGGAAGGTGGCCTCAAGGGTCTGCCAGCTTCTAAGCTACCCTTGCCAGGTGGATCAGATCCACCATACAAGAGGCCTACCGCCTTAAAAATTCTCCTCTTCCAGTAGGTATTACGGCACATTCGACAGGTGCGGTAGGGGCCTCCTGGGCCATTCGGCACAACAAGTGTGTAAGGCAGCCACCTGGACCAGCCTACACACGTCTACCAATCACTATAGCGTTCATACCCAGTCCTCAGTAGATGCGAGCCTGGGCAGACGTGTTCTGCAGGCATCAGTACCCTAATTATAGGGACTCGTCTACACCATATTCGTCCATTGCTTCCCACCCAGGGACTGCTTTGGGACGTCCCAAGGTCCTGTGTCCCCCAATGAGGCGACAGAGTAAAGGAGATTTTTGTGTACTCACCATAAAATCGCTTTCTCTTAGCCTCTAATTGGGGGACACAGCTCCCACCCTGTTGCCCTTCCGGGCCGTTAAGTTGAGTTCTCATATTGGTTTTCCTATGAGTTCTTATATAGTTGCCTTTTCATAGGCATGACTATGTTATCTATGTTACGTTCCTCCTACTGCTTTTGCACAAAACTGAAGATGGCTGACGCCGTCTAGGGGTGTATACTGCAGGGGAGGAGCCACAGTTAATCTTTTTCAGATTATGCATAGTGTCGCCTCCTAGTGGACAGCAGCATAACACCCAAGGTCATGTGTCCCCCAATTAGAGGCTAAGAGAAAGAGATTTTACGGTGAGTACACAAAAATCTCCTTTATTTGAACAGAGCATAATGTTTAATAACTGTAAATTACAAAAACCTTTATTACCACTTTTTCTGCTCAGTTAGATTATTATTTATTATTATAGCGCCATTTATTCCATGGTTCTTTACATGTGAAAAAGGGGTATAATACAAGAACAATTACAATAATCTTGAACACAATGTGACAGCGACTGGTACAGGAGGAGCGAGGACCCTCCCCGCGAGGGCTCACAATCTACAAGGGATGTCTCTTAGATTTGGCGGTTAGTAGGTCGTTGGTGACTTTAGTCAGTGCAGTTTCAGTAGACTGGTGCGGTCGGAAACGAGATTGTATGCGGTCAAAGAGGGAGCAGGAGGAGAGGTGGGAGGACAGTTCAGAATGGACATGTTGTTCCAGTAGTTTTGAGGCATAGGGGACAAGTGATATGGGGCGATAGCTAGACAGAGGATGGGTCAAGGGAGGGCTTTTGGAGGATGGGTGTGATTGAGGCATGTTTGAAGCATGAGGGGAAGACACCAGTTGTTATTGACAGGTTGAAGAGGTGGGCTAGGGCTGGGATGAAGATAGTGGTAAGGTTTGGGATGAGGTGGGACGGGATTGGGTCAAGTTTACAGGTGGTGAGGTGTGATTTGGAGAGTAAGGAGGAAAGTTGATCTTCCGTAATGGTGGAGAAGGTGGTTTTGGAGGAGGAGGGTTGAGTAGGTGTGGGGAGGGGCTGTGGGGGCTTTAAGCAAAAGCTTTGTCTGATGGTGTCAATCTTCTGCTTGAAGAATGAGGCAAAGTCTTCGGCTGAAATAAGAGGAGAGGGAGGAGGCACTGGGGGACGGAGGAGAGAATTGAAGGTGTTGAATAGTTGTTTTGGGTTGTGAGACAGGGAGGATATGAGAGATGTGAAGTATGTTTGTTTTGCTGCAGTGAGTGTGGACTTGAAGGCAGTGAGGGACTGTTTGAATGCGATGAAGTGCTCTTGGGAGTGGGACCTTTTCCATCTACTGTACGCTCAGCAACCCTGGAGGCCGTCGCAGTTCTTTAGTTTGTCTGGTGTGCCAGGGTTGTCTGTTGATTGTGCGAGCCTTGGTATGTGTGAGGGGGGGGCGACTGAATCGAGAGCTGCAGCTGTTGTGGTATTGTATAAAGTGGAAGCAACATCTGCATCATGTAAGGAACTAATGTCTGTAAGAGGGAGGAGGGATTCAGAGAGTGAGTGTAGGTCAAGGTTTTTGAGATTTCTGCGAGGGTATGCAAGTTTGTGGAGTGGGGATTGTTGCCACGGGGAGGAGAGAGAAGAGAATGTGAGTAGGTTGTGGTCAGAAAGAGGGAGAGGTGAGTTAGAGAGGTTAGATAGGGAACAGAGGTGGGTGAAGATTAGGTCCAGCGTGTGGCCGTTTTTGTGGGTGGGTGCGGAAGACCACTAAGTAAGACCGAAGGAGGAAGTGAGGGATAGAAGCTTAGAGGCAGCTGAGAGGGAAGTGTCAATGGGGATGTTAGTCGCCCATGAGGATAGTGGGGATGTCAACGGAGAGGAAATTAACTAGCCAAGTGGTGAAGTGGTCAAAGAAAGTGGTGGTTGATCCTGGGGGGCGGTAGATGACAGCCAGTTGGAGGTTGGATGGGGAGTAGATGCGCACGCAGTGCACTTCAAAAGAGGGGAGAGTAATTGAGGGCGGCAGTGGGATATGGGTGAAGGAGCAGTTTTCTGAGAGGAGGAAACCTATTCCTCCACCGTGCTTGCCGGTGGGGCGGGGGGTATGGGAGAGGTGGAATCCGCCATACGAAAGTGCAGCAGGAGAGGCCATGTCGGAGGGGGTGAGCCAGGTTTCAGTGATGCCGAGGAAGGAAAGCTTGTTAGTGATGAAGAGATCGTGAATGTAGGAAAGTTTGTTGCAGACAGAGCGAGCATTCCATACAGCTCCTATTAGTGGGACTGGGGAAGCAGGGGCTGGGCGGATGGGTATAAGGTTAGAAGGGTTACGAGAGTTTGGGATAGATAGTGGGTAGGAGGTGGAAGTGAGTGTAGGGATGTGGTGAGGAGGACCGGGATGTGGAGAGATGTCGCCAGCAGTAAGGAGGAGCAGAGAAGGCGTTAGATGTTTCCTTTATGGTGGCACAACCCCTTTTTTAAGTCTGTGGTTCTTTATTGGAGAGTGACCAAGTCAGTGTTTAGTGGGTGTTCCCATAATAATAATAATTTTTATTTCTATAGCGCCAACATATTCCGCAGCACTTTTCAAGTCACCTCAGAAATGTAAAGACAGTACATTCATACAGACAATACATACATAAAGACATTACTGAATAACACACAACTCAACAGATACCAAGAGGAGTGAGGGCCCTGCTCGCAAGCTTACAATCTATGACCTAGGGGGGACATGAAAGGTGGATGATAATAATTGCGTGTAATGTACGGTCCAGACATTAATGTAATAAATAGGGTGTTCACATAATGCTGTATGAACCGGCCCCCAACCAGTACGTATACAGATATTGCATATCGGGTGTGTGAACAGATGATACGAGGGTCCTGATTTTGAAGAAAATTTTGTATGGGAAAAAGAGGGATCGTTAGATAAGTTAGGTGAGGCGATAGGCCAGTCTAAATAAATGCATTTTTAGGCCAAGCTTAAAACTGGGGGTATTTGAAATTAATCGAATTGTCCTGGGTAGTGCATTCCAAAGAATTGTTGCAGCACACGAGAAGCCTTGGAGACTGGAGTAGGAGGTTTGAATTATCGAAGATGTTAGCCTTAGGTCATTAGCAGAGAGTGATAAGTTTATATTGGACCCTGTACCCATACAGGGTAGAGGCATTGGTGTATCGGTTGGTGAGGAATATGATCCTGGTGGCTGCATTCAGGACGGAGGGGAGAATTTAGTAAGAGGGAGATTAATTAGAGAGGTACAATAGTCCAGACGAGAATGAGTAAGAGCAACAATAAAATACAGATGTTGTAAAATTCTTGAATTACCAGAAACTTTTGCTCAGGAAGAACAAACATAAACATTCTGTCTATTTCCTTGCTTCATTATTTTGCCACCCTGTGTTTTTCAGGTTACCGAAGGGTCAAGCAGCGCTGTACCATCTGTCACATCATCCATTAAAACCCATGTACAGCAACTCGCAGCAGCGCCAAACACCAGCCAAGTGAAGTTAGTGGGGACCAGTAGATCTGGTACATTATCGGTCCCTGTCCTCACATCGAGAGCCACGCTTAGCCCAGTCCCCAACACTGCTTTAACAGGTATTGTATCTAGTGCATGCTCTGCTCACTGCTACGTATACATAGAGCTGTATACAGCGTGTATATGAAATATATTTGTGTGTATGTATGTATGTGTGTATATATATATATATTATATTATATTATATTATATTATATTATATTATATTATATTATATTATATTATATTATAATATAATATTATAATTAATATTATATTATATTGTAGGGGTTCACGCTATCAGGTAGTTGCTTGGATACATGTGGCACAGGGTTTTGTAGCAAAACGGCATGTAGTTTATTGTCCATCCTAATTTTACAGCTCCAAAACTAAAACAACCTTCCTTCAGCATCAATGGATAACCTAAGCAGTCCTTTTCTTCATACAGAATGTAACATAAATATAGCAGCCTCACTAATTTCGATATTCGCAGCAGCAGCTCACAAAGGCGTTCACCAAACAAACACCTCTCTCTGTTTGGCACCAGCACATCCCTTTGCATAGCAGACTTACTAGCAGCTCTATATATAAACCTACATAAGAAGGAAATACCAAAGTTACCAAAAAACTATAAAGGCCTACGGATACACCAAGATAAGAACCGCAAACAATATATCCAAAATTAGGCAAAAATACATGTATATGTTTAAAATCAAAATCTTTTGTTAATTCATTAAAAAGACATCACAGAGAACATGATAAATGACATGATTAAAAGAAAAAGGGTGAGTAGGGGAAAGGAAAAGATAACATAATGGGAGAGTGATGGGTATGCACTGGTGATCAGTACAGACTATATCAATTTGTTAAAGTCAGTACATGATAGTATAACATAGTACCTATACATGAAAATGCTCAAGGCTATATATGTAAAGAAATATAATAAAGTTCTTGTGCAAGAAATACATCAGATTTCATTAATCTTATATCTGCAAAATTGATTGCTCCCATACGATTGCTATTTGCCCAAAAGGTGCATAATATGCATATGATATACCACAATTAGATGCATGTGCATACATTTAATAGGTAATCATGTGCATAGTCCGCATATTATAATAAAGCAATCACCACACATCAAAAATAAAGGAAGATGCAGAAATTTATGAGACCATGTATAACCAGCATGTACAAAAGTTCATATTATGAAGGTATGTATTGAAGATATACCAACCTGAGGTACATCGCAGCCCCCTGCACCTGCTCCAACATACGTTTCGCTGCCTGCTTTGTCAGGGAGTTAGCACCAGGAAGCAGTTCCATCACTGATTCTCTACTGCTCCCTGCCCGTATACCACAGGTGGCCTCGGTAGTATACAGCAAGATAGAGCAAAGGCCAGTGATTGGCTGTAGAGGTCACCTGCGATATATTGGCCGTGATGTCTGCAGTCAAAATAAACAGTACTGCTAAGGAATCAGCGGGGATGCAGTTCTGAAACAGACAGTATACTGTTTAATCTTTTCAGTTGTATTGCTGCCAGTATGCATTTTTCTGTATAAATTGGACAAACCCTTTAATGACTGTGTGGTTTGTTGCCTTTCTTCCTTATAATGTAGTATATTGATTTTTTGCCTCATTACTAAACTAAATTTTTTTTCTTGTTTTCCAGTTAAATCGGATCCAGACTCTAGTAACGCTTTACCGTATCACACTGGTTCTACGTCAGTGAAATTTGAAGATAACATGGCATCAGAATCCAGCTCCGTAAAGTAATTATCGTATTCCGCCCCCTATACCTCCTTGTCCATTAGATTTCCATTGATTTGTGTTGATGTTTTGCAAGATCTTAGTTTCCATGTTGTCTTCAGTCTACTGCAAGAGGTTAAATGAAGAGGATACATATAAAAAAAACATAAAAAAAAAATTAAAATGGCCACGTACCCATGACCATTGCCTGCATTTATAGGGGCAGGCAAAAAACACCAAAATATAAACTTTTCAATATATTTTTCTTAATAATTAAGCTCTTCCCCCACTTCCCCGGTCCTCTGCCACTCCTGCTTTACATGTTTGTGACGTCAAGGCAAGGAACTTCAGTTCTTTGCCACCTGGCTCCATTTTTTACTGTAAAGCTTTTTTTGTTGGTTTTCAATACGCACATTTGACTAAACCTTTTATGAGTTTTGCTCTTCACATCCATGTTTAATACTTTCCTGTAAAAATTTGCAGGACGGAGCATCTCCAGAATTTCAAGCAGCTGCTAACGGCCACAGTAAAGAAGATTCCACTTATTGGGGAAAGAGGTAGGAGTTGTCCTCTTCCCTTCTAGATTGTCTTCTTGCTCCTCTGTCACACGGACACATGCTCTGTCCTTCAGAGAACATCAGCACATCGATTGTGCCCTAACCTTGGGCAAAGTAAAGTACACACAATCTTCCTTGTTACAAAGAGCTGCGTTTTAAGCTGACATGCCGCAGCGGTTTACAGAGGAGAGTCGGCCACCTGGCTACTACCTCCCTGGTTGGTGTCTTGTCTGGACTTTCCCTATTTTCTGGTTCCTTTTTGATAAATTTGTGAATTGGGTAGTAAATGTGTGCCATCAGGGACTGTTAGTGACACTGCAGAATTTCCAGCATGTCGTGTCTTCATGTGAAATGGAGAGGACATAGTATTTGTTGCATTCTGTGTAGATAATTTACAGTTGGAGGACAGATATCTTTATCTTTTCATAAATCTCCCCAATAGTGATTATTTTCCTCCATGTATAAAAGCCCACATCAACTGTATCCATTACTTTATACGAGCCGCTGACAGGCAATATGTAATGACCACTTGCTCCTGCTTAAAGGGAATCTGTCAGCAGGTTTTTGCTACCTCATCTGAGAGCAGCGTAATGTGGATGAAGAGAAGCTGAATCCAACGATGTATCACTTAGATTACTAGGTGCAGCCGTTCTCACACAATCAAAGCTTTTAGATTCAGCAATGCAGCAGAGCTGAGGAAGCTAACCCCGCCCACACCAGGCTGTGTATATACAATGTCCATAAACAGTGGGGTGCACATCACAGGATGAGGGGGCGTGTTGAATGACCAGCTAGTCACAGGAATGATAAGCTCCTGGTGATAAAACCATCATTGTAAGCAAATAAAACTTTAGAGCTTGATAAGAGAGGAACGTGAAATCTGTGTTTTAACCCCTACCTCATTCTGTTTTCATATTACATAGAAAAAAACCTGCTGACAGATTCCCTTTAAAAAATCCCAGATAGTCCTTATGTAGGCGAGCAGTCTGTGATTTGTATTCAGATCAGTTCGTTTTATCTTCTCTACAAAAGGCCGAGTGTCTTCAGATGTCTGTACATAGATAATACTAAATGGTGTAAAATGGTATAAGATAACTAAACCAATGACTTCTCTGGGTATGTGGAAAGCTCGCCTTCATGGCTGAAGAGAGGTACAGAAAAAGAACTTTGATTGCTCAGTAAATGATGTGCTGAACACAGTGATATAGTGACCTGCTGGAGCCATAAGTCAAGGGGAAAAAGTTGGGTAGGGTTTACAGTGAAGCTACCCAGCACTGTCAAGTACCTATAAACCTGATAAATCATCTTCAGCACTTTTAAAGCAAGGACAATATTAGTATTATTTATTTTTAGAGCACTATTGATTCCATGGTGCTGTATATCGGAAGATCAGAAGGGGTTACATACTAAACACATATATAAATTGCAATTGCTAACAGATACAGACTGATACAGAGGTGAGAGGACCCTGCCTTCGCGGACTTACAGTCTGCAGTTTACTGGAGAAGATTCCTTCATATACAGTGATTTAGAACTGACCTGGGTAAACTACGGCTGCCATCCTCCCAACCTCAATCTCTATTTCACCGGTATCTGCATGCATATACCAGTGAAGATAATGGTGGAGGAGGGAGCCTTTGGCTCCGTCCTGTACAATTCAGCCTGTGTGAGTGAGTGTCTTAGCGCAGCAGGCACAATGACCTCACTAGATCGCGCCTGCTGTGGAGCCTCAGTGTGCAGAGCAGAGACAGGAGCAGCACGCCGGGGGAATGGGGGCGAGGTGAGTAGTGTGTTTTATTTATTTATTTAAAAAAAAAAAGGTTTTGCGACCTCTGCTGTCACCATGTGTGACCAGACAATTAATATAGAGCAGCGCTGCCTAAGATTTGAACAGGGGTATAGTGTTGAGAGTTTATGGAAATTAAATTTATTGTGATCAAGAAGCAATTTTATATAATTTGGGTGGATTTGCCAAATTATCTTATACTATTTGGTGTAATAGATTCCTTCTCAGTAACCAAAGTAGATTATTAGTTGCGTACAATTATTAAAACGTCTGTGCTTTCTTTCTCATTTTCCATAGATGAAGATGGTAGCAACCCATTTTGTGCAAGGTCGCTGGATCAATATTATAGTTGGAACATTGGAAAAAGGAGAGCGTCTGAGGTATTGTCTCAAGTTGTTTTGTTTGTCACTTAACCTCGTGAAGGTGGACCCTTATCATTCATGCATACATCCATATTCCTGCTCTCTGCTCCCTGGCACATGGAGTCCTCACAGCGCCGTACTGTGGACCAGTAGACCGAACTTGTGAAACCAAGGAGTTTGTATGTTCTCCCCATGTTTGTGTATGTTTTCTCCAGTTTACTTCCTCAATCCAAAGACATACTGATGGGGCTCACAATCTACATTCCCTAATGGGGACAGTGATGATGTCTGTAAAGCGCTGATGAAATTAATAGTGCTGTATAAGCCATAAAATAAATAAACCATATTCTCTTGTATGGTTCAGCTGATTATAGTGAAATGTTCCCCTGTAACCAGTGCTTAATCCTGCATCTGATTAAACATCAGAACATAGAAAAAAAGAGGTTTAGAAGTGAATTTCTATCCTATTTTGTATATTTCACATATTTATATCCCTGATTTAGTGGCAACGAGCAATCGCTATGAAGAGGAAGCTACAAGAAATCCTAGAAAAACAAGCAAAATTTGGTAATTTTGCTCCACTGAAGACTAAGGAAATTGTACATTGGTGTCGAAATCACGGTTACACCCCTCCCGATCCTGCCACTGCCACTGACGAGCGGGAATCGTTTGAAGATGTGCTGACTCGTATAGACAATGAGGCAGGCAAGTGGGGCTTTTGTGACCAGGCGCTGGGTTGTAGGACCGTGTATATGTTATACTAGAGTGGTGTCTGCCTGACCTCGCCATCATACAGAGAGAAAAGGCTGCCCACGGTTCCTCATTGGCATAACTTTCCCCTGTCAGGGGTTTTGCAATTTGTGGAGGCTGATGGACAGGTCTGGTGATATGCTCTTCCGCAAGCAGCCATTGTATGACGGAAGTGCTGGTTAGTGTCAGGAAAGCTTCACTTATGAAAACTCCACCAGGAAGCTGATTCTGACAGTCTAACAGGAACATTTGTAACTTTTATTATTCTCTATCTTTGGGCGCATTCAGACATCCATACAAATTGGTGCGAGATGGGACCACAATGCACGAACTTGTCCGTAGGCTTCCTGACCCGTGCGTGACCACTTCATAGAAATATATGAAGCTGTCACACTCGGGTCAGGAGACCCGAGGCCAGTCCATGCATTGCGGTCCAGTCTCTGACCAATTTGTATGGATGTCTAAATGCATCCTTTCTCTGAGCTCTTCTCAGGTGATTTATGACCTGATACCACATTACAGTTGAATGTGCAGGGGAATAAAAAAGCCTGTAGAAGGTGCAAAATTTGAAATGAAACTCAATAGTAAAAATACATGCACTTAAGTAAAAACAACAACTTTTCCCAAAAGTGTGCAACCCCTTTAATTTTCAATATTAATATATAGCCCCCCTTCCCCTTAGGGAACTTGAGCCTGCAGTCATTTGCTTATATGACGCTTTGCAATCCTTCAGTGCCGTGGCATAATGTGACTGTACAGATTTATACCTGTGCTTCCTAGGAGTACAGAGGCCCCCATCCTCCATGATAACCCATTGGCACTCTGCAGTCACGCCAGTCACAGGGGTGGTGGTGGGTAATTCCACCCGCTGCTCCTGTACCCACTTCATACTCATCCGACATTTATTTAGAGCTTAAAAATAATTTCACTAATCTTGTACAATGTGTTATGCCAAGTGCAGCGCACGCGGAGATGACGCGTGTTTTCTTGGAGTCCCTGTGTCATTCCTTCCTCCCTATGGCTCTGCACAAGGCAGAGAATATACATTAAATTTCATATATCTATAATTCCAAATATTTATGCCCCATCTTTATTTTCAGCTTTACCCTCCTCCTACTCCTCCCCCAACGCTCTCTGTAGAAAAATGGAGGAACTAGAGAAGGTTCTTCAAAAGGAGAAAGAAGTGGAAGAAGATGTTGATATCCTCAGCACAGAAGTAGAGCTCAAACCTCAGATGAAGAAGGAAAAGGAGGAAGGAGAAGATGTCAAATTTTACTTGACACCCAGCCTATCGTGCAAATTTATCAGAGACACAGCTCAAGAGGTACGGATTTATTACTGCTGATTTAGGAAATTCAGAAACTGCTTGATGATCTTCCCCTGTGTCATATGGTATTTCAGCAAACATGAAAAAAAAATGTATAGCGATCACCGTTAAAGGGGTTGTCTTATTCAAAATGGCTGTATTGGGGCATCATGCTGTGCGGATATAGGATACATTATTAATGCTAAACACAATATATCAGAGTATAACCAGGAAACTATTCCGCTGCAAAAGATTCATTCTTTTCATTTTTAGATAGGGGTTTCGTTACAACCGGTGGAAGTCTATAAAAACGTGTATGCCTCTCCAGTAGAAGAAATGATGTTGAAGGTAATTTTTATTCCCATTTTACTTTACGGTCACCCTATACCCTTTTGATCATTCTTGATTTCTTAATTTATTTTGTTACTTCATTCCCTCAGGCCACTCAGCAGTTTGTCAGTGACTTGCTACGGGATGCTTTAGCTATGGGCTATCAGATGACATCGCGCAAAAGGTACGTTAGTAAATTTCTGAGTACTGTGCTTGAGTTTTTTTTTTTTTTTTTTTTTAAGCAAGAGAACTTTATTGAAGCAGCTGACATTACAGACTTCAGGACAATACAACAGTTACAAGAGCAATATATATATACCTTTTTACATGGCCGCTATTCAAAAGGCTAAAAAACTCCCATCCACACAAACCCCCCCCCCCCCCCTTCTTAAAACTAACCCTCCTCCCTGGTTTCTTGGTGGACTTCACATACATAAAACAAAATGAATAACACATACCAACACTACTTATAGAAAAGCTTAAATCAGTATCCTAGTATGTAGTTTAGACTCATTTATCCCAACACTTATAAGGAGTCTTTTATACAGGTGACTATGTAAGACAGTTGTCTTTAATGCAGGTAATGAGTTGATTAGGAGCGTCTTACTGGTCTGTAGGAGCCAGAACGCTTAATGGTTTGTAGTTTTTATTATTATTATTATTATTTAATTTATACAATGTGATTTTTTTTTTTTTTTTTCTCTAAACAGCAAGGAATCAAATAATTATTTCCTTCACTGTATATGCCTTTTCTCCATTAGGATTGTACTATTTAAGCACCGAACTACTTCTTCTATCGAGGGAGGACTACTTGCCAACCAATGTTTGGCGATGGTCTTCCTGGTGTGGTATAGTACTTTGGCTATAAGCATGAGAATTGGAGAGGAACCTCCACTATCTCCCACCAGACCCAAGACCTGAGGGGAACCTGAATGTTAAAAATCTCCAAAATTAGTCTTCCTTCACTCTCCCACAGCCCGCCCAGTTGAGAGCATGACCAAAACATGTGAATCAAATCCGCTCCTTTTTCCCCACAATGGGGAAGCGATCATCCATTCTGAGAACCATCCAAAATAATGGTTTGGGGTTCTATAGACTCCATGGATCAAAAATAATTGTGACCTCCTCTTGGCTGTATTAATAGATACCGGTCTTGTAGATTCCAAGATATCTCATCCCATTCTTCCTTGGAAATACGACCCACATCTCTCTCTCACCTTATGTTGACTTCAGCCATTGGATCGCCCAGGATTTTTGTTAATACAGCGATACAGAGCTATACAACAAGGAGATAATACCCTTCTTTGTTGTATCCCACACCACATAGTCTAGTATCCCATTATCTGAGATGGAGAGGTCAGAAATGGTATCTTGGGCTGTTACAGCATGTCTTATTTGTGGATATCTGAAGAATGCAGAATTGCCCAAGTTAAATTCCTGTTTTAGGTGTTCAAAGGAACAGAAGCAACCATCTAAATACAATTGGTACACATACCTCACTCTCTGTTTTTTTTCCAGTCCCCAAACCCTTCCAGAAGTTGCATTTCCCTCAAACAAGGGTTATTCCAAATAAGAGTATACTTCAAGCAATCCCTCATTCCCAGTAACTTCTTACAGGTCCACCATGTTTTAAGCATAAGATGAAGGGTAGCAAAATCTCCTTAGGTGTCCTTAAATTTATGAGATTCCAAGAATACCAGCGAATTTCCAGTACCCCCCCCAAGTATTTCAAGACTACAGTCCCTGCTTCTTGAATCCCTTCCAAAGCCTATCCTCTAAAATGTTGAAATTGGGATGCTAGAAATTAGGGATGCAGACCAGAGAGTTGTGAAGAGCCTAACGAATGCAGGGCATAAGACACATTTTGATGTGATTAGTTCTGCCCTAAGCCAATAGTGTTAGTTTCCCCAGGCTGAAGATGTCATTACCAGATTTAAAGGGATATAATCCTTAGTCTCCTTTGTAATCTAAATACCAAGGTATTTGAATTTCTGCACTATTGGAATATTTGAGATCGTATCCACCCCCTCAATATCCCTCCAAACCAGGGTGAGTAGCTTGGATTTTGCCCCGAAAATTCATAAATTTACCTATAATTTCCATTACAATAGGAAGAGAAATGCTAGAGTTATCAATAAACAATAACAGATCATCTGCACATAAGGCAATCCTTTCCTTCTTATTTCCAAATTTAAACCCATCAAGCCCAAGGTGTTTTCTAATAATGCAAGCCAAAGGTTTTATTGCAAGGACAAATAGTAGGGGAGAACACGGACAACCCTGCCTCGTGCCACTACAAAGTGCAAAACTGTCATATTTCTCCATTGGCTCTCACTCTAGCGGTCAGCGCTTTATATAGTAGCATCATCCACGTAATAAACTTAGGGCCAAAGCCCATCTCCTTTGGCACGGCCCAGATATATCCCCACTCCTCCCTATGAAAGACTTTATCAGCATCTAACGAGAGGACAACCTTATGGTTAGGATCTGCTCGTGCAGTATGGAGGAGGTACATATACCACGACCATAATGCATTCAAAGTGGAATATTGTGCATCGAACTCCCACAAACCTGCCCTCGTCATCGCTAAATGAAGCTATGTTTTTAAAGGGGATATCTTATGTACTAAAAGGCTTACTTCTCTGGGATAGGTGAAGTACACACAGTGGAGGCTAAATCCCAACCACACCATATTTCAGAATTATTTTCCTTACCAAGAACCAAAGCTGGGGGATTTCCTTAGAATTATGTCCCAATCTTTATAATGTAGGATTTTAATCAGAACTGGCCGAGGTGGTCTACCCATTGGTCCCGGCCTTGTGGGAACCCTATGAGCTCTTTCTGCTGCAAATAAATGGGTAAGGACTTCTTTGCCAAAGATATCAAGGAGCATTTTATCATCCCTAAGATACATCATCTAAACAAAGGATTGATTGGTGGGAACCTCGCAATCACTAAAACGGTCCCCACCAATCTCCTTTCTTTTCTCCTTATTGCACAACCACAGGGAGTAGAAGTGCGAATGATGCATAGTCAGCGCTCACTGTCTCTCGATTTAATGATATGGGGCTAACAGACAGTGAGGCGGTGTACCTTGCTGCCTCGGCCGTGTACCTCAGTCTGTCTCTAAGCAGTAATAGTGTACTGTGATTAATCCTAGTTGATAATGCTTACAATTAATTTTCTTTGTCTATTTTGCTAATTTTTATTTTTTGTTCTGGTCATGAACAGAGCACCAAGAGAAATCAGCGTTGCCAACATTCATCAAGCAATTTGCAATATTCCTTTATTTGACTTCCTCACAAACCGGCACTTGGGGGCTTTTCATGCGGACGATGCATTACCATTGAAATAGAGTATCACACAGTAACGAGCAATATTTTTGTATGGTAGAGGTATATGTTCTTATTTTTTTGGTTTTGTGCTGCACTACATAACGGTGTACAACTCCCATTTACATATGTATATATCTGAGCGCATCTATTCAAGAGCTAAAATAATGAAATAATGAATAAACTCCCTTCTCTGGTATCTGTCATGATTACGGTCTGTCCTGATTGTGGTTTCCTCTGAGTGTCCTGTGTAGGTGTCTGTAGAGTATGCCATGGGTGTCTCTGAAACTAAATCATAATATGTATGGTCATTTTGTCATTGATTGTAAAGTTGTGAGGAATCGCTCATGTAAGTATTCTGGAAAACCTAAAACAGTTAAAGCCCCACTCTAACATTTCTTTTTATTTTACTGCTGGAGTGCTGCCACTAATTTAAGTTTCCTGCATTTAGTCTCGTACTCACCAGCCGCTGTCATCTTCCTTTATCGGCGCCGCTCCAATTAGTCTTCTGCCAGATCGTTCCAGTGCTCACTTGGCGATCCGGAAGTCACAACGCAATGTAAGTCTATGTAAGGCAGAACGAGACTCTCATAGACATACATTGAGTGCTTGTGACCATTACTTCTGACGTCCGGTCAGTCAGAAGTTGAAGGTAAAGAGGTAGAGCTGCAGATAGGAACCAGGAACACTGTCTCCAGGATTAGGGATCTGAAACCTTCAGTGTGGAAATATCATTTATTAAGAATCTATAGAGTTTTACTGGAAAGGAGTGCTGTCTCTGAGTTATAAAGGAAATCATAACTAAGAGATGAAATCTTGGTTGTTAGTTCTTGTGTAAAAATACCATGGAATAAAATAAACTGCTCCAAACAATAAAGGGATCACTTAAACAACAGAATATAACTCCAAGTAAGGCTGAGTTCACACGATGTGTTTTTAATGCGTTTCCGCAACGTTTTTGCAGTTGCGTAAACGCCGCGGAAACGCATGAAAAACGCATGGTAGAAGGGCAGCAATGTTCCCCAATTGAAATCCGCATGTGCTGTGCCCATGATGCGGATTTTTCCGCAGCGTAAACGCTGCGCTCAAAAATCCGCAGCATGTCAATTAATTTTGCGGAAATGCTGCTTTTTTGGCGCCATTGACTTGCATTAGACCGCATGGAATCCGCATCACTGTTATATGCTGATGCGCATTCCATGCAGTCTAATGTGTGGATGAGAGGACTCTCATCCAGACCCAGATACCATTAAAAAAAAAAGAATAAAATAAAAAATATATATATACTCACCTTCTGACGGCCCTCTCAGCGCTCCTGCTTGGTTCCCGGCACTTCGCGGTTGAATGAAGAAGGACCTTCGCTGACGTCAGAGTCATGTGACGGGTCACGTGACGCTGACGTCGGCAGGTCCTTCAGTCTTCACTGCCGGTAGCCGAGACCGAGCGAAGCAGGACACCGGGGGCCATCAGAGGGTAAAGTATATATTTATTTTTTGACATTCACACACTATATAAATCCATGCTGTTTGCATGGATTTATATAGTGTGAAGTTGACAAGCACTTTCCGAGTGTTGCTAAAATCGCTTGGAAAGCGCTTGTCAACCCGCATGCGGAAATGAAAGTGAAGACCGCTTCATTTCCGCATGTCCCTGGCAGGAAACCGCATGTACAATCCGCATGCGTTTTTTCCTGCCAGGGAGATGCAGAAACGCTCAAGAAAAATCCAGAGCATTTCTGCATCGTGTGCACATACCCTAAATCAAACTTCTGTGAAATCAAACTGTCCACTTAGGAAGCAACACTGATTGACAATCAATTTCACATGCTGTTGTGCAAATGGAATAGACAATAGATGGAAATTATTGGCAATTATCAAGACACACTCAATAAAGGAGTGGTTCTGCAGGCGGGGACCACAGGCCACATCTCAGTACCAATGCTTTCTGGCTGATGTTTTGGTCACTTTTGAATGTTGGTTGTGCTTTCACACTCGTGGTAGCATGAGACGGACACTACAACCCACAGAAGTTGCTCAGGTAGTGCAGCTCATCCAGGATGGCACATCAATGCGAGCTGTGGCAAGAAGGTTTTCTGTGTCTGTCAGCGTAGTGTCCAGAGGCTGGAGGCGCTACCAGGAGACAGGCCAGTACACCAGGAGAAGTGGAGGGGGCTGTAGGAGGGCAACAACCCAGCAGCAGGACCAGTACCTCCGCCTTTGTGCAAGCAAGAACAGGAGGAGCACTGCCAGAGCCCTGCAAAATGACCTCCATCAGGCAACAAATGTGCATGTGTCTGCACATACGGTTAGAAACCGACTCCATGAGGGTGGTATGAGGGCCCGACGTCCACAGATGGGGGTTGTGCTCACAGCCCAACACCGTGCAGGACGCTTGGCATTTGCCACAGAACACCAGAATTGGCAAAGTCACCACTGGCGCCCTGTGCTCTTCACAGATAAAAGCAGGTTCACACTGAGCACATGTGACAGACGTGACAGAGTCTGGAGACGCCGTGGAGAGCGATCTGCTGCCTGCAACATCCTTCAGCATGACCGGTTTGGCAGTGGGTCAGTAATGGTGTGGGGTGGCATTTCTTTGGAGGGTCGCACAGCCCTCCATGTGCTCATCAGAGGTAGCGTGACTGCCATTAGGTACCGAGATGAGATCCTCAGACCCCTTGTGAGCCCATATGCTGGTGCGGTTGGCCCTGGGTTCCTCCTAATGCAGGACAATGCCAGACCTCATGTGGCTGGAGTGTGTCAGCAGTTCCTGCAAGATGAAGGCATTGAAGCTATGGACAGGCCCGCCCGTTCCCCAGACCTGAATCCGATTGAGCTCATCTGGGACATCATGTCTCGCTCCATCCACCAACGTCATGTTGCACCACAGACTGTCCAGGAGTTGGCGGATGCTTTAATCCAGGTCTTGGAGGAGATACCAAAGGAGACCATCCACAACCTCATCAGGAGCATGCCCAGGCGTTGTAGGGAGGTCATACAGGCACGTGGAGGCCACACACAATACTGAGCCTCATTTTGACTTGTTTTAAGGACATTACATCAAAGTTGGATCAGCCTGTAGTGTGTTTTTCCACTTTAATTTTGGGGGTGACTCCAAATCCAGGCCTCCATTCATTAATCAATTTGATTTCCATTGATGATTTTTGTGTGATTTTGTTGTCATTTCATTCAACTTTGTACAGAACAAAGTATTCAATGAGAATATTTCATTCATTCAGATCTAGGATGTGCTATTTGAGTGTTCCCTTTATTTTTTTGAGCAGTGTATAAAGGAGGAGAGAAATCAATCCTGAGGGGTCCTGGATGGAGTGGGACAGACTCCGGTCTATATCATTAAAAGGAGTATTTGGCTCTGATCTGATGAGTGTTTATAAGTGATAATGGAATAACAACCTCTATAGATCATGGGGAACACTAGATGAATCTCTAAATAAAAGCTGCAGCAAGCGAGACACTGGAAGAAGATTTATATGCTGATTTCTCAGTGGAGTAAACAGAGAGGATATATGCTCTGTAATTATGACTTTTTTTTCTCCTGAAGGGGCTGTAAGAGCAAATCTAAACCAGATACTTGAAATACAAGTTAATTTGTATTATCCTGGAAAACTTAGGCCATGTTCCCACGCCTGTAGTGGTGGCAAAAGTGGACCAAAAAGAAAAAAAAACACAGTTCCAGAGCGCCTGTAAATACTATGTAAAAAAATGTAGCATTTACGCTACATGGAAACATGACCTTAATATTTTGGGAAGATCCTATGGCAAAAATAAAACCTCACCGGTAAGTGGTATTTAGGTTTCCAAGCACAGACAATCTTTTGTGGAAAGGTCTCCACCTAGAAGTAAAAGCATTGGTATGGCACTGCTTGTGCAATGTGCCCATGACGCCTCTTCACAATCACCCGTCTTCACAGTATGTGCCCCGGAATCTGATATCAACAAGGTATGCTCAGGATACAGAAAGACTGGAGAAAGAGGTATCCTGTCCTCAGGGACATCAGTCAAGCCAGATTGGGCAGGATTGAGATGCGGCAAGCTTGACTTCTTGGCATATATATGTCTCCACCTCCTTGACTGCATGCTGATAATTTGCATATGACACAAGGCGTCGATAAACTAATTGGGTTTTTTTAATCAAATTTGGGCAATGCTATAGCAATTACTGGGACACTAATACAATAACTGATGTATGATGATGAGACAAGTCATGATCCCACTGGTTGGAGTGTGGTACTCTTTATTTTAATTTTTTTTCTCATTACATATCATAAAACATGACCTTCCACATTTATACATTCTACAATTGTGTACATGTAAAGCCCTGTTAGCACTGCCGTTATGCGTCTCTCTGGGATTCAGACGGATCCTCTGACAGCCATAGACTGTACTTCGGCATAGTCCATCTTTTCAGACTACATTCTTGACCTCATCTAAAAAGATGGACACTATCGGTGAAAGAAGCACAATCTGAGGACATGTAAATTACTGTTGACATTGCAGTCTATACCCTTCTTGGAGGTTCTGGAGAAATACCCAGATGCCCTACATAAATGCTATGTTTACATGGCTTAATTAATTTTAAAAACTTTTAGTGACAGTAATGTCCTCCTGTATCTACAACAGTAAACGTTAAAAAAAATGCTCTACAAAATGATGTAGTCTGAGAGGTGCAGTCTGCACATGTCAGACCCTTGTTAATATGTAGATTCTTTTTATTCTACAGGTTTGGTTAATGCAAATAAAAGCTCTTATTAAGTGATGTGATAATTAATTAGAAACAATGCCTTAGACTAGTAGTAATGTGATTAGCAGCATTGTGTCCCTTATCCTTGTGCTCCTGAGTAATGGGATTGATATATAATGACCATGCAACTGCTATGAGACTTGTGGGAATCCACTCGCTCATATATTCTATTGTGTCACTTTCTACCCATCAGAGACCTTTCCTTGCTTTTCTGTGCAGATGCCAAAGATATAATTAGAGGAAGTTGTAGCTCCTTCCAAGTTGTTCTCTGCACTATTCTTTCATGACCTTAATAAATGTTAATAGTTCGGAAGTAACAGAAGGTCAGATCATTACATAAAGGTTCTACAGGAAGGTTGTTAACTGAACCTTTAAGTCCTGTCCAAAACATCGGATTTGTTGGGTTCACTTCTAACACATCCATGTGCCTGTTTCTGGGTATTCTGTGAAACAGATTTCTGCAGATTTGGATGAGAAAAGGGTGGACTTATGTGTCCTACGAGCACAGATGCAAATGTTGGGTGATATGGTTCTAGGAATATAATTTAAGTTCACCTGGTCCTAATTCTCTCTAACATCACAGCACCTAATGTAGTTCTCTAGTTTGCAGGGCATGATCTCAAACAACAATCACGATAGATTTTATTTCTCATCGTCTTCTTCTTCCTCCTTCTCTTCAGGTTGCAGTTCATCTTTAAGCTGGTCTCTTGCGAAATCTTCAAATACCATATCGTCCTCTTGCTCGCTGTGTAACAATAGTAAAAGGACTATTAAGTGATATTCAATGCTTTTCATATACGTATATGCAGTTTATTTATCATTTAAAGGGTAACACCGCTTGAATCTTACTTGTGATCTACATAAAAAGGGTGTTAGAAGAGAGCCTCCATGGGGGTCAGTGAGCTGTCACTGGCACTATTTGTGAAAATGGAGGGGTCTTTGGTTTCCTTTTTTGAGTTTTAATGGGATTATTCACTTTATGGACTAAAGTAGTCAAATGCATTAAACTGAGACATTGTGGTGGGAAAAGCAGAACTACCTGCATATCGCACTCCCTCTCTGACAGTAGAGGCCCTGCTGCCTATCTTATTGCTGGGTAAACCATGGGTGCCGCGATCTCTGCGGCCATATGATGAAGATGGAGGCGGTCATGTGAATATACTATATTATGCCTGGTTAGAAGTGGGACTAGCAGAGGCGGAAGCAGTCACTTAGTATAATGATGTAACTGCCGCCATCTTCAGCATATGGGATAAACTTTCGCCCCCCCCCCCCCCCAACTTCTACAACTAATTACACCTCAATTTTCCTCACCAATTTTAAGCTTATTTTTATTTCTTACCCTTCTTTAGCTGCCATGGGTGAGGAGGCACAAAAAGAAGATAATGTAGTTAATATGCTGGATGTATCAAGGCAGAGAGTTGTCAATCATCATCCGCACAATGAAAGAAGAATCTGTTGTCTATATCTCATGTTTCACAACATTTTCATGAATATATGAATAATACATGTACCAGCATAGGGTAAAATGAATGAACAGCGTTATTTAAAGGGGTTTCCCCACAAACAAAAGTTAATTTTAAAAATGGTCTGTGTCTGACCGTGTATGGAGCATGGTCTGATCATGCCACATCTCCTGGGCAGGAGAGGAGGCAAAAGAGTATACAGACAGGACAGCGGATGATTCATTTTGTGAGGTAAAATATTGTTTAACCCCTTAAGGACCTTGGGATTTTCTGTTTTTGCATTTTTGTTTTTTGCTCCCCTTGTTCCTAGAGCCATAGTGTTTTTATTTTTTGGTCAATATGGCCGTGTGAGGGCTTATTTTTTGCGGGATGAGTTGTACTTTTGAACGACATTACTGGTTTTACCATATCGTGTACGGGAGAACGGTAAAAAAATTCAAGTACGGTGAAATTGCAAAAAAAAGTGCAATATTTATCACCACAGTTGTTTGTCTTTTTTGTTTTTTACCACGTTCACTGAATGCTAAAACTGACCTGCCATTCTTATTTCCCAGGTCATTACGAGTTCGTAGATATCAAACATGTATAGGTTATTTTTTATTTAAGTGGTGAAAAAAAATCCAAAGTTTGCTACAAAAAAAAGTGCCATTTTCTGAGATCCGTAGCGTCTCCATTTTTCAGGATTTGGGGCCGGGTGAGGGCTTATTTTTTGCGCGCCGAACTGACGTTTTTATTGATACCATTTTGGGTTAGATCCGATGTTTTAATCGCCCGTTATTGCATTTTATTGCAATGTTGCAGTGACCAAAAAAAACGTAATTCTGGCATTTAGAATTTTTTTCTCGTTACTCCGTTTACCGATCGGATTAATTCTTTTCTCATACTGATAGATCAGGCGATTCTGAACGCGGCGATACCAAATATGTGTATGTGGGTTTTTTTTATTTTATTTTGAATGGGGCGAAAGGGGGGTGATTTAAACTTTTTATATTTTATTTTTTTAATATTTTTAAACTTTTTTTTTACACTTTTTGCTTGCTTATATAGTCCCCATAGGAGACTAGAAGCAGCAACCGTCTGATTGTCTCTGCTACATAGAGGTGATCAGCAGATCACCTCTGTGTAGAAGAAATGCTCACTTGCTATGAGCGTCGACCACTGGGTGGCGCTCATAGCAATCTTTACATGACAACCACAGGGGTCTGCTGCAGAACCCAGGTTGTCATGCCCACGCATCGGTGACCCGCGATCATGTGACGGGGTCACCAATGGGTGGGGCTAATGCCGTGCTTCCGGCGTGGCAATGTTAAATGCCACTGTCAGAGATTGACAGCGGTATTTAACTGGTTAACAGCCGTGGGTGGTTCGTGATTCCACCCACGGCTGTTGCGGGCATATGTCCGCTGTATACATCAGCTGACATGTGCCCGGTTCAGTGCGGGCTCAGCGCCGTAGCCCGCACTGAACAGGGGGTGATGGCCTGGGGTGTATGAATACAGGCTTTAAAGGGGTTAAAAACAATCAATGAAATGTTTTACCTCAGAAAATGACTCCTCTGTGATCCCGTGCTGAAATGTCTGTATTGTCTTTTGCTTCCTCCCCTGCCCAGGAGATGTGGTATGCTCCGTACATGATCAGACACAGACAATTTTTAAAATTAACTTTTGTTTGTGGGAAAACCCCTTTAAGGCTACGTTTCCATGATTTGGTGAGTTTGTTGCAGCATTTCTGCACTAATTGTGAAAAATTGGTTACTTGCGGGGTTTTTTTCATTGCATTTTTGTGTTTCAATAATTTTTATATGGGGAAGGAAATATTTATTAAGGTGAGGAAATTCAGATAAATCAAGGAATATGGGAAAAGAAAGAAAATGGGGGAGAACTCAGGTTATATAGTCATATTTGATTTCATTGCCTTTTTGGTGCATTTCTTTTTCACGTTTTTATTGCGTATTTGATGCTACGGCTATTGTCTCTTGTTGCTCTGTTATGCTTCAAATACAGCCGCTTTGTTTTTTATACTTCCTGGTATTTGGCTTTGACCAAACTTTGTTGATACAGTTATGTGCAGGCCGCATGCGTTTATCTGTAAATTTTCCTCATCTAATACAATTGTATGGGGAAAATCTGCACATAATATCTTGGTACTCGCAGGAGAAATTGACATGCTGTGGATTTGAAACACGCACCGCAGGTCAGTTTAAGCAGCGTAAAAATAAATAAATAAAAGCACAGTGGGCATGAGGTTTCTATAAATCCAATCCACTTTGCTTGACCTGCGTTTTTGACCATGTGAAAATATGCAAAGTTCAAAACGCATTGTGGAAACATAATCTTAGAGTCTGCCAACCATCTATGTATGTTAGCTAGTTCACTATTATGACAATTAGGATAATCAATAAGAATACACTGGTTCAGAGTTGTGAGCCTACCATCTCCCTGTCATTACACTTTGGGCCTCTATCACCCTTGGTTCTGATCATAATGTGGCTCTATGGTTGCAATATCACTTGCCTGTTTTAAAGGGGTTGCCCAGGACTTTAACATTGATGGCCTGTGCTTAGAGGGGTGCG
Organism: Phyllobates terribilis; assembly: GCF_046119375.1. Classification (NCBI taxonomy): domain Eukaryota; kingdom Metazoa; phylum Chordata; class Amphibia; order Anura; family Dendrobatidae; genus Phyllobates; species Phyllobates terribilis. The sequence goes on from NW_027362763.1 coordinate 201,868,040, forward strand.
ACACCTTGCATCCATGCCAATCATCTGTTCCTGGTGTTATCGGGGGCCGAACCTGCTCAGTTACGGAGCTGCTTAACACAGCTCCTTCGGCTGAATAGTGGCCACGGCTGGATACTGCACATCCACTCTATTCAGATCAATAGGGGGCGGATCTGCAGTACCAGGCCGCGGCCACTATACAGAGCTTTATAGTAACTGAGCAGTTCCGGCACCTCCGACACCAGGAACAGCTGATCAGCGTGGGTGGCAGGTGACATTCCCCCACCGATCAGACATTGGCCTATCCTAAGGATAGGCCATCAATATTAAAGTCCTGGACAACCTCTTTAAGTGCTAATAATTCACAGGGCTTGATTATGGAGCAGAACCCTGATGGGCCAAGCTAGGTAACATTTAGCTATGAAGAGGGTCAGACTTTTTCCTTCCGGACATAGTTCACCTAAGTTTGTTAGCGCACTGTGCAGACACAAGAATTCTGGGAACTGTAATGTGCATACAAGTATTGTGGTCACGGTAACTTTATGCCCACAGGATAGCCATTTACCAATAAAAGTGAAGGGAAACAACCATAAAAAGAAGTAATTTACTGATATACTGCTCAAAAAAATAAAGGGAACACTCAAGTAACACATCATAGATCTGAATGAATGAAATATTCTCATTGAATACTTTCTTCTGTACAAAGTTGAATGTGCTGACAACAAAATCACACAAAAATAAATCAATGGAAATCAAATTCATTAACCAATGGGGGCCTGGATTTGGAGTCACCCCCAAAATTAAAGTGGAAAAACACACTACAGGCTGATCCAACTTTGATGTAATGTCCTTAAAACAAGTCAAAATGAGGCACAGTACTGTGTGTGGCCTCCACGTGCCTGTATGACCTCCCTACAACGCCTGGGCATGCTCCTGATGAGGTTGCGGATGGTCTCCTGTGGGATCTCCTCCCAGACCTGGACTAAAGCATCCGCCAACTCCTGGACAGTCTGTGGTGCAACGTGATGTTGGTGGCTGGAGCGAGACATGATGTCCCAGATGTGCTCAATCGGATTCAGGTCTGGGGAACGGGCGGGCCAGTCCATAGCTTCAATGAGGTCTGGCATTGTCCTGCATTAGGAGGAACCCAGGCCCAACCGCACCAGCATATGGTCTCACAAGGGGTCTGAGGATCTCATCTCGGTACCTAATGGCAGTCAGGCTACCTCTGGCAAGCACATGGAGGGCTGTGCGGCCCTTCAAATAAATGCCACCCCACACCAATACTGACCCACTGCCAAACCGGACGTCGGGCGCTCATACCACCCTCACGGAGTCGGTTTCTAACCGTTTGGCAGACACATGCACATTTGTGGCCTGCTGGAAGTCATTTTGCAGGGCTCTGGCAGTGCTCCTCCTGTTCTTCCTTGCACAAAGGCGGATGTAGCGGTCCTGCTGCTGGGTTGTTGCCCTCCTACGGCCCCCTCCATGTCTCCTGGTGTACTGGCCTGTCTCCTGGTAGTGCCTACAGCCTCTGGACACTATGCTGACAGACACAGCAAACCTTCTTGCCACAGCTCGCATTGATGTGCCATCCTGGATGAGCTGCACTACCTGAGCAACTTCTGTGAAAGCACAACCAACATTCAAAAGTGACCAAAACATCAGCCAGAAAGCATTGGTACTGAGATGTGGTCTGTGGTCCCCACCTGCAGAACCACTCCTTTATTGAGTGTGTCTTGATAATTGCCAATAATTTCCATCTATTGTCTATTCCATTTGCACAACAGCATGTGAAATTGATTGTCAATCAGTGTTGCTTCCTAAGTGGACAGTTTGATTTCACAGAAGTTTGATTTACTTGGAGTTATATTCTGTTGTTTAAGTGTTCCCTTTATTTTTTTGAGCAGAGTATTTATATATAATATCATAGCCATTATGGTATTAGAAATAAGAAACAACCCCTTTAAAGGGAACCTGCATTATGAAAATGCCGTCGAATCTGCAGTCACTGTGTTATAGAGCAAGGGGAAGCGGAGTAGATTGATATATAGTTTTGTGAGAAAAGATTCAGTATAAGCTGTGTTTATTCATTTAATCCTCTACTCTTTCTAGGATGCTAGGACCACCCACTCGACCAATCAGTGACTGACAGCTCTCTGTATGCACACTTATACGAAGAAGGCTGTCACTGATCGGACCACCCACTTGACAAAAAAAATCTCAGAAAGAGCAGAGGTTTAAATTAATAAACACTGTCTCACAAAACTGTATATCATAGACTCCGCTCCCCTTGCAACATGGTGACTGCAGATTGTACTACATTTTCATTGAGAGAGGTTTTCTTTAAAGGGAATCTGTCAGCAGGTTTTTGCTATGTAATCTGAAGACAGCATGCGGTAGCGGTTAAAACACAGATTTCAGCGATGCCTCTCTTATACCAAGCTCGTTTATTTGCAATGATTGTTTTAGCACCAGGAGCTTGTGTCTGTAGTCAGATTTCGCCTCCTCCTGTGATAAGCAGCTCACTGTCTATAGACATTGTATATACAGAGCCTGATGTTGGCGGGTTAGATTTCTCAGTTCTGCTCCGTTGCTAAATCTAAAGTTCTGATTGTGTCTGAATGGCTGCACCCAGTAAACGAAGTGATACATCGTTGGATTCAGCTTCTCTTTTCTTACCTCAGGCTGCTCTCACATGAGAACATCACAGAAAAGAAAAGCAGCCTTACCAACACTAGGTCAGATTACCAATGCACTAGCAGGATGCTGTGATGTTTTTTGAATTCATGTCCTTTTCTGCGGCGCTGTTTTTAATTTTAGAGTAGGGACTCGCAAGTGTGAGGACCCTTACGTGGGTTGCAAGCTTGCATATTTTGGCCAAAATATCGACCTATAAGTCATGTAATGTGTTTATCTTATACATTATTTTTCATCTTTTTATTGCATTTTTTCCATTTTTTGCAGGATGCAGCTAGGCCCTTTATTCTTGGTTGGGTGAATTGGGGCATCTGTGTTGTGGGCTGCACATATATAGTGCTGGGCAGCCCGCTTGATTTAAAATTATGGACGTCATTAATAGGCTGTAAGCCAGATACTGTGCATCACACGTACCTGTGTGACTGACGTCCTATGCAAGCTCCATCTATGTGCATTTTTAATACTACACAGCCACCCCCTCCATGAATTGGTAGGTTAGTGAGTGGCTGTTGCATCAGTATTTTGCACCTGTGCTGCTCCCTCCTTTATCATGGGGGTTGCTGCATCCTGCTAGTGCATTGGTAATCTGACCTGGTGTTGGTAAGGCTGTTTTTATTTTCTGTGATGTTTTTTGAATTTGTCCTTTTCTGTGAGCTGCTCTCAGATCAGGTAGCAAAAACCTTCCCTTTAACATTTTTCTTTTACACTTTAATGATTGGAGGATTCCAGTAGTGATTTTCAGTCATCACTTACCTCCGCTGTCTGGTTTAGGATGCATAAGAATGAAAGGAAGTTCTGTAGAGACTTCACTGCAGGGAAAAAAGGAGACGGACTTAAGATGCATGTTGTACTACAACAAAAACAACCTAGGAAACTCATCACTCTGGATTTAGGTTATGGGGTTCTCCAAGATTACAAAAAAATATTCTTTTATCTGGAAGCAGCTCTACATGTATTTTATAAGCTGTGTCAGATATTGAAACCTGGAGCTCTTCCTAATTATGCGTATGAGGCTAATACCAGAAACAATCCATGGTCAGAGATTAAGTTATTTGAAAAAAGCAAAAGATCTAACCCTGGGCAACACCTTTCAGGAGAGTCATGCTTTATTAAAGAGATTATAAAAGTTTTTTTTTTTTTTAATCCAGCAAAGCGAATTAAAAGCTAAAGTAATCTTTGTCACTTCATTAAAATAGTACCATGGGTATAGAAAAATCTGATGCATTTCAAGTTTGGCGGACTCTTATGTTTAAGAGTCAGCCAGACTCGAAATGCGTCCATTATTTTTCTATGTTCATGCTACTATTTTAATAAAGTCACAGTAAAGAATTGTTTGTTTTTAATTCTCTTTGCTGGATGGAAAAACCTTTTATCATCTCTTTGAACAAAGCTGCTTGACACCTTACAAGCCTTATCCGGGCACAGTGTGGATTGCACAGGGACTAGAATAAACAATATACAGTATATTGGATGGGGTGAGCTTTCTTACATTACTGCTATATTAAAGAGGTTCAATAACCCTCTGGCATATTATAGAATGGACTTGCCATCATTGTGGGATTATCAACACACAGAAATTTTAGACATGGCGTCACTCTCCTTTATGTGTGTTATCTGTGTATTCCAGTGTAACAAACTGACCTGCAATTGTGTAGCTAGAACGGGAGTCTGCACAAAATGACTGTTCAAACCAAGCACTGGCGCTTGGTGGGCCATGCCAAGGGTTCATCAGTTTGGTTCACCTTCCCTTACTTGTTTCCCATCTATCTCTGCCCTCCTGTCTCCTATAAACTCAGACAGACTCGTCAATCAAGGAAGAGGAGGGTGGAAATACATGGAAAATAAGTAGGTAAGAAGATGAACTGAACGGTTTGATCACGTCAAGGTTGAACTCAGCGCCTCTGATTGGATCAAAAAGTAGTTTTTTGCTGACAGACTCCTTTTAATTCTTTAATTCTACTGTGACTCGTAGGCAACATTGTGGAGCCGTAGCCCAATTTTGTAATTCCTTATGATCAACATGTTGTTAGACACCTATATAAATAAAGACAAATGAAGTACCTTGAAGTCATGTCTCCCAATAATCTGTCAATGGAAGACAAAAAAAATCATGTTATAAATTGGGTATAATCTGTGTCTGAATATGCAAGAAATCCTGGATTAAAGGAATGTGATACCTGCTCTCTTATCTTCCCTAGTGTGGGAATAGTTTATTTTGCATTGTATAGTACTGACACATGTAGATATTCTACCATCCGTTATCATTCATGATTCTGCCAAAATTCTGTAGGTAATGTGCAATATATGGCCAAAAAAATATATATTGCGCTCCCACTTAATTATTATGTTTGGTTGCTTCAGATTTCACTCGTTGCAAAAAGATGCATAAAAATCAAGCACACAGCCATGCAACCTCCATACTGAAACACTGACAATAGTATGGATTGAAGCGAAGAGCTAGGTGACATTATACAGGGCATTGTCATAGCATGTCAGTTTGTATCATTTCTGATTTGTCCTAGTTGGAAGTATAACAGCTTGGCCACAAAACAGCAGAGCTGAAACGCGTGGCCCCTAAATCATCGATCGTCTGGTACATCTCTCACTATAGAGTTACAGTACAAAGGAAATGTGTTTCCATTGTCGATCAGTGTGTGCATTGCTACAAATCAGCTTGACAGGTGTAAAACTAGCGGCCAAACGTTTTCTGGAGAGATGAAGCCCATTTTACTGTCTGGCAGACGGATGGAAGAGTCTGGGTTGTATAGACTAGGATGGATAGTGCCTACTGTAATATTCAAAGGAAAAGCGATAAGGACATGGGGCTGTTTTTTAGGGTTTGGCCTTCTTTTTTCCAGTGAAATTCTCCCAACACACAAAGACATTGAACATTATTGTCGTTTTCAACTTTTTGACAACAGTTTAGTTAATCCTCTTTCCTGCTCTATGATGACTTTGTATACAAAGTGAGGTATATAAAGACATGGTTTGGTAAGGGGCTGCGCAGAGCCCTGACTTCAACCTATTAGGACTCATTCAGACATCGGGTTTTCGCATGCTAGTGCTATCAGTCTTTTTCACAGTAGCACTCGTACCTGTGATAGTCTATGGGGCCATTCACCTGTCCATAGTTTTTCCTGTTTATCACAGACTGTCAGAATGGAGAAGGTGGAGAAACTTTTCTTTCTTAAAATTTCTCCATGCACGAGAAAAATGGATGACAATTGATCAAACTGATCAAAATAATCTGTCCGTTTTTTTTGGACGTGTGAACGAGTCCTTATTGTGAGCCAATATCAGTGTCGGACTTCCTCATGATTGCCAAAATTTCTCACAAATGTATTCCAACATCTTATGGAAAGTCTTCCTCAAACGGGAGCCTAACTCCATATTCATGCCCATGCTTTAGAATGGCATCTGCTGCAAGCTCATTGATGTGATGGGATGATGTACACATACCTTTGGCCATATAGTGTTCAGTATACAATTTTCTCAGTGAAGGAAAGTGTTAGACACTGTTTGTGTCAATGGCAGAAAATCCTGAGAACATATTTTTTACCAATCAAAAAAATCCAACCCCCATGTGAGGTCGACTAAGCTACACTGACCTGAGCATACATACCAAATTATACCAATAAAAGTGAAATGAGCTGAAATCGACAAGCTATACAAGGTATAGCTAATACAAAGTGGAGGAATATTTCTATAAATGTAATGTGGTTTTATTTTACATGAAAAAATATTAGAACGTCTAAACCAAAAATTAAACACTTACCCAGAGACAGTGAGCGTCACCTTAATCTTGTAATCCACCAGGATTCCCATGACGGTGCGATCAATACCTTCCTTCAGCCTGCGGAAAGCAGAGAAGATGTGTTAGTTATCTGTGTTTGGGCACAAGCTATAAACCAGGGGTACCCAACCACATTGACCCAACCTTATGGGCAGCAATATTACTACAGTATTAACTTCTGAGTCATTTACTGCATATTGAAATGATGTCCCATAATTATCTAATTAGGTGTGGTTTCCATTTTTAGGGCTTCCACCTAACAGGAAGGTAGAGGTATCCTTCTCACTAGTGGGCAGTCCAGAAAGAAGGAGACCATGCATTTCGCACTCTACATTGTAGTATACGCCAGACACTGAAACAATCGAGTGTTTAACTTCTCCCATAATCTACATTGAATAAAAGAGCAGTCTGCATGGCCACTTCTTCACTTAATCTACTAGTTTCTGTGCTACAGGAGTCAGGACTCGCCCATTCTGCCAAAACATGGCTGCCCCAGAAATGACCACATAGCACCCCACTCATAACTGCCTCTATTGTTCTACGCACCACTGGTCTGCTCCATGTAGTGGAAGATACATGTGACCAGACATTATCATGTCTGTGAGCAGATGGTTGAGGGCCGCACGGGGGCGGGGGTGGGGGGGGGACGTGGGCCACATGTGACACCAGGGCTGCAGGTCATGTACCCATGCTATAAAACTTCACACAATATTTTATTAATGCAGCTGAATTAGGTAGAGCTGTTCAAAGGCAGAAACAGAACTGAAAAAGGCCGCAAACTATGAAAGGATTGAGATAAAAGGAGCGATAAAACTTCATTGCAATGTATGGACACCACAGGTTAGATTGCTTGCTTAGAATCCACAGATTTTCATAATAAACATTAAAGAGGTTGTCCACTACTTTTATCATAGATGACCTATCCTTAGGATAGGTCATCAATGTCTGATTCCCGTCACCCTCACCGATCAGCTGTTCTCGGTGTCGGTGACTGGAAATGCTCAATTGTGGAGCTGCTCAGTCTTCTGATAGTGGCCGCAGTACTACACATCCGCCTCGTATTCAAATCAATAGGAGGCAGATGTGCAGTACGTTGCCATGTCCACTATCAGAAAACGGAGCAGCTCCAGAGCTGAACATCTTCGGCCAGTGGCCACTGCCGCAGACACCAAGAAAAGCTGATCGACTGGGGTGCCGGGTGTCAGACCCCAACCGATCAGACATTGATGACCTATCCAAAGGGTAGGTCATCTATGAAAAAGTAGTGGACAACCTATTTAATTTTGGCATGTAAGACCCCGTCAGGGTATTGTCAGAGCTGCCGAGTTTTTCTAGGTGAAGCTGCTTCAGGAAAACCTTGTTGGTCTTTTTCCTGAAACAACTTTGTCGTTGTTTATTCCCAGCGTCTTTTCTCTGTACTTTCCATTCCAGTAGAAAGCCACCTGAAGAAAGAGCATGCTGCTTCTTTTAACTGATTCATGGTTTCCAAACCCTGAAGCAGTAAAGTAAGTAGCAAAAGACTGAACATGTGCACAGCAATGTTGTTTTTACATTGCTGTGCACTATGTTCACTTTTCAGGCGGATTATAGGCAGAATACCCTTTGATTTGCAAACAAAGGATTTTTTAGAGGCCGTCAAAAACTATGTGTTTTCTAGTGGAAAATGCTTCAGGAAATGCTACTTTTTTAGGGTATGCGCACACTATGACTCTTAAACTCAGGTGAGTTTTTCAAACTGTGGAGTTTTTTTTAATGAAACATGTTGTGTTGTTTTCTTCGGTTGTTTCCTAAACGTATTATTTTTGTTTCACACTGCTTACCAAAAAAAATACAGGATAGTAGCTTTATTGTATGGGTCAGTACGTGATATTTATATCATATACCCTATTTTTTTTGCACTTTTTTTATATAATTTAAGGCATATTTAAAGTATATACTAGTAGATATTATCATAGGACAATCCTAGGGTTTAAAAAGATTTTATTCAAGATACTACAAGGATAAGGCAAAACTGGTTTTGAAAATAAAGAATTCTATGTATACGATTCCGCTTCACTTACAGAGTACTAGATGCCAGATTAGTGTCCTCATGCTTCAGTTTCCCATCCAAAGCGATTTCCCGTTTTTCTCGGTTGTATGCCAGGAGAGGCAGCAGAGTGAAGGTGTGACTATAAGTGCCCTTGGATGAGACCTTTTGCCTAACAAAGGTAAAAGTTTATCTTAATATTTCCGCAAGTCCATACAGTGATGTGGATAAGCAATGGTTTTATTATGTACGATGTTTGACAACTGCAGTAACATTTTATAAAATGCATCCCAATACAAAAACCATAAAATACTAGAGCAATGCTAATAAAACAAATTCATCAGAAAACAGGAGTTGCCGTGAAGAATTGCCTATTCTATGGCCATTATCAACCAGATTCACATTAATGTAGCTCTACTTACTCAGACTCATCAAAAGCCACAGTTTTGGTGTAATAGTCACTAGAGTACAACACCACATTGGCGACCTGTTCCACTGTATGAAGAAAAAAAACAAAATTAGTTCCAATTCTTTTAACCCAAGTATAGATGACATCTTTCTCTCTATAACCCTTGTATTGTCGAACATTGCTTCTGTTCTGTAACCACCATATAGTATAGCATGAGGAATCGAGCAGATTCATACATAGGATTTGGGGGGGGGGAAGATTCAGGAGAACTTGTAATAAAGTAATACAAATACCTGCTAAGGCCACATTCACACGTTCAGTATTTGGTCAGTTTTTTACCCTAGTAGTTGTCAGCCAAAACCAGGAGTGGGTGATAAATACAGAAGTGGTGACGTGTTTCTATTATACTTTTCCTGATTTTGGCTTACAAATACTGAGGTAAAAAACTCACCAAATACTGAACGTGTGAACGTGGCCTTATTGTGAGTCAAAATGTCCAGTGGGAGGTCCTACACAGGGACTGACATCCTGAACTTTGGGTGTGGCAGGACCACCCACTGGACTCTGAATATTTATCAAAATACACTTTATTTATTGATGATTTTATGGTTATTAACGTTATTATTATTACATCTTACCTGATGTTGATATTTTTTTTACTGTTTTCTCTGAATTATTGGTCACAGTAACAGCAACTGAAATAGGTTCTCCATGATAATACACCTGTAATTAATGGTTACATTGATAAGTATAATGCTTCTTTCGGCATGTGCAAAGACTAAGGTTATGTTCACATGCTGTGGCCATAGTGCATTTTTTTGCCACACTGTTTGAAAATGCTGCAACACTGCATTGTTTTTGGAAAATCACATCAAAAACAATATTTTTTCCTTCATAAAACTGCAAAGAAAAGGAAACACACCGCAACTACAATGCAGCAGCACTGTGTGAACACAGCCTTAATAATATAACTGATTCTAAACTTCTTTTTATTTGATTTTTATAGTTGGTGAAGCATTAAGCCCCAAGTGTTGGGGTCCTTGGCCAGTGTATTTAGCTACAAGGCCAGGGTATCAGACTGAATCTTTGACAGTCGGATGCATTTTATATGATGAAACAGGCACAACAAGCAATGTGCCCATATAATCAGGTGCATTATCTACTTGGTGCCTTCACTTGTATGTTCTACTTTACCTCTTTGGACAGGGAAGCTTTCAGGTGCAAGGGTTTGTCTGACATAAAGAACTGCCATGACGTTTCTGCCCGGGGCATGGGTCCAGGTTGGTCAGGAGCAAATTGAATTTTACGAATCAACAAACGCACAGAGTTTCTGCAGAAAGCGAAATTATACTTTATCAATTAATTCATGGATGACTTAATACCATGTACACTTATGCAAAAGTTTTATGTTGTCTATTGTGTAGCAAAAATGCCCCAGCAATATGATCTTCCAGGTTAGTCCACGGCCCCACTATCAGTATTTGGTCAGTATCCGGTCAGTATTTTTTCTCAGGAGTGGGAGCCAAAACCAGGTGAGGAACAATCAGAGAAAAGGTAGAATAGAAACAAGTCACCAATTCTGCTTTTATCACCCACTCCTGGTTTTGTCTTTCACTCCTGGCAAAAAATACTGACCGAATACTGATAGTGGGGCCATGGCCTAATTTTGTCATTTAGATTTCATTTAAATGCCGCTGTTGATGATTGATAGTGGCATTTAAATGGTTAAACAGCAGCAATCAGAGCAAACTCTGGTCACTGCTGTTATAGACAAGTTGTTGTTTGTGAACACTTATAGCTATGGATACACATGGGACTGCATGAAAGCCGTGAACACAAAACGTTACGATAGTTGTAAATTAAGACTTCTGGCAAAATTGGCAATTCATTTTATTGCACTGGAGCAAGTATAAAAAACGGTTTCAACTGGTTGCTTACACCCTTTAAGGATACGTTCCAACAATGAGCTTTTTGTGGAGTTTTTCACGCTGCGTATTTCTGAAAAAATGCAAGTAACCTATCTTACTTAACGGGTGCAGAAATGCTATAGAAAATCTCCAGCATCAAAACTCACCAAAAACTCATTGTGGGAACAAAGCCTAAGAACTAACGGTCACTGCCTTCCTCCTCCCACACTTGCAGTTCTCAATGTCAGTTTTTCAACAGTTATTTAATACGGTGTTATATCTGACTACAAATGGTGACGTGATATATTTCACAGGACACTGCTGTTGTAAAAGCTGCACGTTTTAGTGAAATATTTAACAACTTACTTCTTGTGAATCCTGTCTTCTAAATTGCTTGTCGAAAATCCTTTAATCTCAAAATCCACACCACAAGCCTTAAAAAAAAATAAAAAGAAAAGAAATTAAAATGAAAAACAGAAATGATTAGAAAATATAAATATTAAACCTGTTCTAATTGTAAATTGTTAAATTTGTTCACTGCATTTCAAATGAAGCCGCCTGATAAAGGGGCAGTTTTCTAAAAGTTTTTACAAATGTATAAAGTATGTATATAGATACTGCTTCATTTTTGCATCAGCCATTCTGTTTCCTGTAACACATGTACCAAATCCAACAAATAGGGGCTCTAAATAAAGCTTTGTTCACTCCTGTTTTTTCCTTCCATCAGAGGTATATATATGTTTGGAGTGTTCCCTGTCATGTACCTCTCACTACAGCCATGCATTTAGGATACGGAATGTTCACACGACTGTATTTTCGGTCTGTGTACTGTCCAAGAATTAACTGATCACACGAATAGCACTCAGACCAATGTTCAGATGACAGTTTTTTTCACAGACTGAATAAATCAAGCTAGTCTCTTCCGTATTTTGGATGTGACTCGCTTATTAACTTCTATCGGTTCGCAGAAAAGAAAAATCAGAACCCATAAAGATCATCCTTATATCATCCAATTTTTACAGGTATATTTAATTTCTTAACATAGGAAACAGTACTCGGTTTTGTAATTTTTATTGCAGATGTATAAAAACAGATGCCATATGGAAGACTATACATACAAAACATCGTCTGTTTTTTGTCAGGATGATAGTTGTACAATATTTTTATATGTTATGATTTAAGGTATTACTACTCGAAATGCATAAGCATGACCGTGTACGGCCAGTACGGCTTTCTTACCGTATTTTCCTCATTCCAACTTCTCCAACGCTACACCTTACCCCCCATGAATAAAAAACACTTCAACACTGGATTCTTTGGATAAATTTGGCCACAGCGGCCATTTTATTAACAAACAAACATTAACATATTAACAATAATAATACCAGATAAATTAAGAGGGGAGGGTTCTTGGAGCTAATAAGTCTGGCTTTCATAACACGAAAGAAATCCAACCGCCTTCTTACCCTCAGCCGTGCACCACCAGCTCGAGGGCACCATACTTCCACAATACATGAAAGATTAATCACTTAAGAGCTCCCAGGGTAAAAACCTCGTCCAGAGTCCTGACCAAAAATTACCAGACTACCCCCAATCTAACTTCAAATTACCTGGAATTCTCGCAAATTCCTTGTACCAACAAATCCGTACCAACTCCAAGAACCCCACCCCCCGCCAACCACGCACAGCCCTGACACCTAAGGCTCGTGAGTGCCTAAACTGCAACAATGCCCTTTCAATCCCATCCTGTATTGCCAAAGCCCAGAGATCAATTCCGATGGCATTCAAATGAACACCGTCCGCCATCCAAAAATTCCCCGTTCCGGACTCTAAATCTAAATGTCTAATACTTATACCTCCATTCCTGGATACAAAGGCCCCTATGGCCCTATTCAACTTCACTCTCGCTCTATTGATCCCTTTTAACGATCTCGCCGCCCTCCACTTCTGCCTAGGCACAATATCTGACCACACCGTCAGCAACCCTGGAAAAGTTGTCCATAATCTCAAAAAATAAAACCGAATGTCGAGAATTAATTCCCTAACGGGCCTTGTTCCCACATCGTTCCCACCTATGTGAACCACGAAGATATCAGATGCTCTATCCAACCGTGCCGCTTTGTGGAATTCGGACAAAAACCGACTCCACACCATCCCCCTAAAACCCAGCCAGCGGACAACAATCTGCTCCCTACCAAAACCCAGTTGCCTATCGTCCGGCCTTACGTCGGCACGCAGTGCCCCCCAATGTACGAACGAATGTCCGAAAATCCAGGCTAACAATGGACCAGCACCTAAAATGATTAACGAAAAACATATTAACCAACTTGACAAACCACTTTTTCCATTGCCTTATCATAATTAATACCTCACATACGTAAGATAGCGGTCAGAATTCCACCTGCCGATGCGCTTTATCACCTCAGCACCCAAACTGCACCTATCTGCCTCTGACGCTGCGCCAATCCTAAATGAATGTGAGCCATATAATTCGGGGCTAAGCCCCAACTTGAGAATCCCTTTTTTAAGTACTGCAGTAAACTGAAAACGGGACAAAAACGTTCCGTCTTCATGGCATAGAAGCGGGCCAGCTTTACCCGACCATACTTGCCAATATTCTTCCAAACATCTCCTTGGGCACATCATTGCCCCGTCCACCTTGCCCAACACCACACGTCTGCCTTTTCCAGCTTGATCCGTCTTAGAGTGTCTTAACCAAAAATCAATGCCCCCAACCCAATATCCCACATCCTCAGCCCGCAGTCCCCCCGCCCTGCTTATACTTGGAGCCACCAATTCCCCAACTCGCATTGCGCCAAAGAAAGCGAACGAAAAAGCCAGCCTAAACAATGCCAACTCAAAACTAGAACTACAAATCGTCCTTAGTACTGCACCCAAACCCTCTAACGTCGTAAACGACACTGGTCTCTGTTTGTCGGGCATGTGTCTGCCCCTCCTGAAACCCTTTAATGCCTGCCTGACTAAAAAGGATTTTGTAGCGTCCCCTACTCCCTGCAATTTAAAACTGAACGCCAGCTCAGCCATAAACTTACTAACACTTGACCCGGACCACCCAATCTCTGACGCCTTACCAATCAGAAACAAAACCGCCACACTTCTATCCTCGTCACTTACAATTGGCCCCCATTCAGCCACCCAAGTTTGCCATACTCGCCATGATGTCTCGTAAGAAGACCAGGTATTACTCGCTATAGATTCCCGAATTAGCCTTCCTGCTCCTCCGTAATCAGTTGCCACAAGTGCGAAGGGCATTCATTTCCCACGTCCTCCGCTTCTGGCGCCAGAGCCCGGAAACGGTCCCACTGAAAACGAAACAATGCATCCGCTATAGAATTCTGAACACCCGGAACATGTACAGCCGAAATCCAAGCATTCAATTCAAGACACCTGAGCACGAGTTCCCTGAGCAGCTTAATGACCGGAGGGGATAAGGCTGACAAACTGTTAATAACCGCCACCACTGCCATATTGTCGCAAAGCAAAACGTACCCTCCTATTCAAGAAAAATTCCCCCCAAATAGAAACAGCCACCACTATTGGGAACAACTCCAACAAGGCCAAGTTTTTTGTGTAACCCAACTGTTTCCACGATGTTGGCCACGCTCCAACACTCCACCTCCCCTTAGAGTACGCTCCGAAACCTGCCCCGCCAGCTGCATCCGTATAGATTTCGCAATCAAAACTGTCCACGAAATCCTGCTGAATTAACGACCTCCCATTGTAATTCTCCAAAAAGCGTTTCCACACTTCCAAGTCACCTCTGTGATCCCTATTCAAACAAATGAAATGGTGCGGTGCCCTAACACCTGCAGTCGCCCCGGACAACCTGCGACAAAAAATTCTGCCCATAGGCATAATTCTGCAAGCGAAATTCAACCTCCCCAACAGGGATTGCAACTCCTTCAACGTTACCTTACGCAAGCTCCCCAACCTGTTCACCTCCTGCTTCAGCATGACCAATTTATCCTCCGGTAAACGACATTCCATCTTTTCTGAATCAATCAGAATACCTAAGAAACTCAACACAGTACAAGGCCCTTCTGTTTTTTGCTCTGCTAGCGGAACGCCAAAAAGCTTAGCCACCCAAAACATAGATGCCAACAAGTTCCCATAAACTAACGATTCTGGAGGACCTATAAACAAAAAATCATCCAAATAATGAATGACCGACTGTACACCTGCAACGTCCCGTACCGCCCATTCCAATAAAGTGCTAAAAGTTTCAAACAACGAACAAGAAATTGCACAACCTATGGGCAAACCTCTATCTAGGTAGTACTCCTCACACCAAAAACACCCTAACAACGGAATGCTATCCAGGTGCACCGGAAGCAATCTGAACGCCGACTCAATGTCGGTCTTAGCCAACAACGACCCAGGCCCGTACCTGCCGCACCCATTTTACTGCCGCATCAAATGACGTATACACCACCGAACATAGATCCTGATCAATACCATCATTTACCGAAAGCCCTTTTGGATATGACAAGTGCTGGATCAGGCGAAATTTATTCGGTTTCTTCTTTGGCACAACTCCCAAAGGAGAAATAATCACACCCTCACCCGGCAAACGATGAAAAGGACCAGCCATACGACCCAACTCCACTTCTTTAGACAACTTTGCACTGACCACATCCGGATGCAAGTGGGCCGAGCTCAAATTCTTAAGTGAAAAAGGAACTTTATGTGCGGGTGGAGGATTCCTAAAACCTTCTAAAAAACCGTAACTAATAACATCCGCTTTTTCCCTATCTGGATATCTACTTAGAAAGGGGACCATCCCGGGAAGTTTCACTGGAGTCTCCCCCTTGACCGGGACCCACTCAAGGCTTCCTTTTTCCTTTCTTGAAACATCTAGAGGCGCCGTGGGAACTACCATTACAATGGGAACACACGTGTTTGAACTTACAGCTGCTCCCGTACTAGCATTGGCCGTCAT
This sequence comes from Phyllobates terribilis, assembly GCF_046119375.1. NCBI lineage: Eukaryota > Metazoa > Chordata > Amphibia > Anura > Dendrobatidae > Phyllobates > Phyllobates terribilis. The sequence goes on from NW_027362763.1 coordinate 201,883,814, forward strand.
TAAACTACCAACACGTTCCCGATTTTTGTTTTCCACCCTGCGCCACTGCGTTACCCCCCCAGAGTCCAGACGATTGACTACTGCTGCCTCCGCTCCTGTGAAAGGACTGCCCATACCTGGCCAGAGCCATTACCTTAAGCCACAACCCTATGTCCTTCTGATCCCACTTAATTTCTGGCCTCACCGCCTTCCTTTTCCATGAACTGCTCGTCGTAACGTAACCATGTCTGCCCCCCGTATGTACGGTGTGCCTCCCCTATGGAGTCCAAATAACAAAATAAACCGGAGCAATTTTCCAGAAACTTCTCCCCGATAACGCTAGCCAATATTGCAAACGCTTGCAACCAATTTACAAATGTCTGGGGAATCAAACGCCACCTCCGCTTTTCTTCCTCCTCGTTCTTGCTATCGTCCTTCTTTCCCCTATCTAAATTGAACTTTACCAAGGGGAGGAGGGAGAAAATTTCGACATACTCATCCCACCAAATTTTTTCCCTTACCTCTTTTTTTAAATGTGCCCCCAAAGGCCCCTCGAAACACACATACACTTCACCCCTTGCCCTGTCATCAAGCTCTACCGTATCTCCTTTTTCTTTCTCGGTTTGCACCGATACCGAAACCCCGGAGGACACCTCCCCACTACCAACTACTGATCTGAACGCTTCAGGCCCAGCCCGCTGCGCTGCCGCCTGCCCAGGCAAGCAAGCTCTCACGGGCGAGACACCAGTCTCACCTGCTACCCCGCCGTCTAACCTCAGCAAGAATTGCGACATAGTGCGTAAAATATCACTAAGCCCTGGTACCTGTGCCCCACTCGGCCCACCCACATTCCTCACGTCGTACCCCACCAATTGACTATTCACTACCCCTTGTGATACAGCCCCTGCGGGCAACAAACCAGACATATAATCATAATCACGTAGCTGCGCAGGTGCTGTGTCCCCACCAGCCGACAATCCTGAGTCCTGCCGATCCCGTGAGTTGTCGGTTCCTTGTTCCAAATCCAATCCTTCCGATTGGCGGCCATGCTCCAGGCCCGCGCCCCCGGCCTCCTCGTTACCAGGGGGACCCGAGCGCCTGCCGCAGCCGCTGATTCTCCCACGCCTGGAGTTCGCCTCCCGCTTGTCCTCACTCTGCTCCGCTTAGTAGGCCTGTAACCCCAATCACCCCCAGACCCGGACAGGCTGGATGGGATGTGACTGCCAGGCAGCTCCACTCTGCCGCCCACCGCAGACTGAAGAGCTTGGCCTGCCAGTGCTGCTTCTCCCTGCTGCTGCCTGCCCTCCGATCGCCACCGTATGGTGAGTCTCCCGCTCCGTCTGGCAGGTACCCCCACAGGAGCATCGCCAGGGATACCTGCTGTTCCAGATGTCCGTCCCGCCTGCTCCACCGCTGCACGCCTCCGATCTCCAATTTTTTGCCGTATGCAGGCAGATTTGCCTGATGCAGGGATGCCCCTGCAAGGCGCTGCCCTGACTTCAGGTCCGGGCTGTGCTGCAGATGCCGGCCGCACTTCCTGTGCGGCCCGCAATTCCTGTGCAGCCTGCACCTCGGCGCCGGTCCCTGATCTACGCCGTCCAGGGCCCGCAGGCCGGCGGTGCGGATTCCTGCTGGTGCGAGCACGGCGGCGTGGCACCGCACTGTGCTGCTCGCTACCCGCAGGGTCCCGTGAGGGGCTCCGCAGCCGCCGCCTGCTGCCCGCAGATGCTCCATGCGACAGCCGCTCCAGAGGCCGCGATCTTCGAGGTGTCCCGCTGGGTCCCGGTGCGTGGTCCGCCGCACGTGCTGTCCCCAGCAAGGCTGACAGCTGGGACGCCAGCCAGCCTCCATCCATATAACGGGCCGTGTCCCGCAGCTGGGCCACCAATGAATCCACTGACTCCATAGAGGTAGGGATTTGTGCTATGGGTCTTCCCTGTACCGAGTCCTACAGGAGAATGGCCCTTCCCACACTATTCCCCATAAACCACCCCTCAACTCTTATAATGCCCGCCCCCGTACTTCCTCACCCAATCCTAAACACCCGCATTTTCCAAACTCAAAATCCTACCGGCCAATACTGGTCATGGGGGGCTTCCCTCTAGCTACACCCGAATCCAGCCCCCTCCTTTATGGGTTCTTTTTTTAATACATGCACATTCTCCCAATTATTTTTTTCATCCTATACAATTAAAAGCTAAGTTTTAGCTACAGTACTTGCCTTTGGAGCTGGAGAACATCCTTTTTTTGGACCATTGAGACCTATTTTACCTGGAAGCTTGACCAGTGCATACTCCTGCACCACCCCCAGACCACAGACTGTCTCCCCTGGATGCCTCCTGGGATACTTATCTCTAATACATAAGTGGTCAGCTGAATTGTCACTTCTTCTATTTTTTTATGCTCGTGTGATTTTAGCCTTATATCTACATCTCTAGCAGGCTCTTGGAATATTTGTTGTACTCTACAGATCACACAATCGTCTTCTCTGATTATATTATTTCTTGTCTGTACCAAAATTCTCATTCTATCAAGATAAATTGTTGAAAGTCAAAAGAATCTACTCACTTTCCCCACATCCGATGGAGCTGGCTGAAGACACACCGAGCACGGCAAGTAGTCAGGAAACTAAGTAAGAAAATAAGGGATTTGATAAGATCATAATCATCGGCATTACTGTGACACATTCCACATGGGTAAAGACAATGTATTTCTAGTGGAAAGATATTCCAGCTACAGCACAGCATTGAGCCAGACATCTAAGTGATTACCGCCATCAGGAAGGGATAGGCGTTGTTCCCCAGTTTTTTCATTAGCCTTTCTTGGACTTTGGTGAGACATTTCACATCTTCCACAGGAGGATAAACCTGGATTCGTGCAAAGTATAAATCTTTCCGAAAGGTCAGGCCGATCACATCAATATCCTCTTGACCATAGCGGAATGCACAAGTCAGAGTGACATACACTGTGAAAAAGACAATCAAAAGTGTATAGCACGTGGGGGAGAGAGCAACCATACTGTAACATCTGTGCCGGTTTCTGCTTCGGATGCTTGACAGCATCAATCCTATTTTATTCCTCAGACTTGTGGATCTGCTAGTTCAGAAGCTATGGGGTTAATCATGTTTGATTTTCTACCTTTTGTCAGCACTGGATAGGGCTGTTCACTATGTAAGTCCCTGAGAGCCAGTTTCCACTGCCAGTCAATGTTTGTGCTTCCTGGCTTTATCAGTGTATCTGGTGTATCGTCTTGATTTATTCTGTTCCCTAATATCAAAGTTTATTGACATTTCTCCTGCTTGATGATTTTGTACCTCCTGGATCTGACCCGACTACCTGACTATCCTTCTTGCCAGCTAGCACCACCGAACAGCAGCTGACTCTGAGGCCCCAGCCCAGGGACCCCGGTTCAAGTCCAGATTCCGGTACAAGGGTTAAAGGGTGAAGGCCAGGGCAACCCCTGGGTTCTGGGAAATGAAGCAGCTTTGCGCCAAGTCTGTTCGTGTTAGAAATTTTGGAGCTGCCAGGTGACGACGTACAGTGCCTGCGTGACACGTACTTAGTAAAGACTGTCAAAGCTTCCCAGCAGAGACGCAATCAGACGGTACCAGGGGTCTTGCTAAATAGTGACTGATTACTTTGGATAACAGGGCCAGTTGTAAGTTTATTTGGGCCCCTGGGAGGCAAAGTCCCAATAGGCCCTATTTTGAGGTGTGCCACATGTGACAGCAGCATTGCAGAAACTGCAGACACGAGAAGGCACCTGGCGGAGAAAATGCAGAGAAGCAGGAGATCTGCAAGTCTAGCGCCCGCCTCACTGCACTTACAACTTATTAGCATATAACTGCAACTATGGATTTCTCTAAAACAGCAAAAAAGATTTCTACAAGAAAGGTGAGGATTTAATCAGCAATAAAGCACCTGTACATACATGCCTTTAGTTTGGGGTATAAAATCCTGGCGACAGGCTCTCTTTAAAGGGATTTTCCCTCAAACAAAGTATATTTTAATCAATAGATCTTGAAATAATTTCCACAATTTGAGGTGTTAAAAAATGTTCCTGTGCTGAGATAATCCTATAAATGTGCCCCTGCTGTGTACTGTGTAATGGCTGTGTCTGACCGTGCAGGAACATGGTCTGATCATACCGCAGCTCCTGGGCAGAGGAGGAAGCAAAAGAGAGGATACAGACAAGACAGCACAGGATTGTAGTGTTTTTGCCTCGTCTCCAGCACTCTCAGCTCATCATAAATAAAGTCAGTGATATAGAAACTCAGCAGCAGCCAGAGCTCCTACCTCACTGACAGGATTTATGATGAGCCCCGGGGACTGGAGATGTTGCAGAAACACACACTCCTGTAATAAAACAGGCAGTGAAATGTTTTACCTCACAGAAAGAACCAGCTGTGATCCCATGCTGTGATGTCTGTATACTCTATTGCTTCCTCCCCTGCCCTTGAGATGTGCTAGATCAGACCATGTTCCTGCACGGTCAGACACAGCCATTACCATTACCATTACACAGTACACAGCAGGGGCACATTTATAAGATTATCTCAGCACAGGAACATTTTTTTCACACATCCAGTTGTGGAACTTATTACTATTCCAAGAGCATTGCTACTTTATTTGTGGGACAGCCCGTTAAAGCCTAACTATTGTCACCATATTGAGCCATGATGTAATAATAAGAATAATAATTTTTATTTTTGTAGCGCCAACATATTCAGCAGCACTTTACAATGTGGCCATAAAAGAAATCCACTACTTCAAATTTTCACATTACTTACCTTTCTTCCCTTTCAGGAGGTCAGGATCAACTAAAACTACGCCATCTAAGATAAAAAAAATAAAAGGGGAAATCACTCACATTAGTAAAGATCTAGCACTACCATTAATCTAACTGTTGTTGAAAAGACAATGCTGTAAGGCAGAGCTGGGCAAACTGCCACAAGTGGGCCATATTCTGCCTTCGGGCTGTTTCAGTCTGGCCTGCGGACTGAGACAGCCGAAGGGTTGAAACAAGGACCCACGAGCCACACCTGGTCCTCACCAGTTTGTTGCCGCCCGCTGTCACCGCTATCTGCATCCTCGGGATGCAGACAATGTTGAACACATTGGTGGACAATGGAGCCGTCAGCTCCTTCTTCCACCAATCAGTGTGTGCGACTGAGTCAGCAGACACGATGACATCATTACACGGCGTCTGCTGAACGGAGAGTTAGTGCACCGGAGACAAAAGCAGAGTGCCAAAGGAACGGGAGCAAGGTGAGTACGTGGTGTTTGGTTGTTTTTTTTTCATATGTATATGGGATGTTTGCATGTATGTAGGGGCTTATACTATATTTTGGGGACTATGTGAGGGCTCATACTGTATATAGGGAGCTATGTGATGGTTCATTTTGTATATAGGAGGCTATGTATGGGCTCATACTGAATATGAAGAGGCTATGTGTAGGCTCATACTGTATATAGGGGGCTATGTGGGAGCTCACACTGTATATAGGATGCTATGTGAGGGCTCATACTGTACAGTAGTGTTCAAAATAATAGCAATATGTTCAAAAACATGAGTTAAGCACAAAATCTTTATACTAGTTTTTATTTCCATGCACTGGGAACATTGCACATTGTTTTCGAATTCAAAACATGAAGAGAAATTTATATAATTTTTAACTACTGAGACAGAGTCACTGGTGTGATATATGAGGGGAGGTATGTGTCACTCAGGTTGCTCTCCTGTGTGAACTGAAACCTACTGAATTTCTGCCAGCATGTTATATGCTGGGGGCTAACTCTTTTAAAGGGTGTGGTTTTATGTGAATGACATAGAGATGGGAGGGACATCATTCACCATACCTCCCCTCAGGGTGTGGCTGGGCATGGTTTAAATGTTCAGTCCTGTTTTTTCTGTGTTGTGGTCTGGAGAGGCAAGGTCTCCAGACTGGGAAAGCTTCAGCTCAGGACAGAGCTGAAGGCTGGGACTACACCCTGTGTGGGCGAGTTCCACATACATATGGACTGTGCTATCGTTTATCTTTTGTTTGTCGTTTTGCCAGTAAGGCCGTGTTTATTTTTGCTGGAGTTGCAGGGCTTTATGCCATATAATAAAGCCTGCAGAGAAAACCCGGTTCCTGAGACTACTTCCGGAAGCGGCCAAGAGAGTCGTCTTACCACACTACTTTACAGAAAATAACAAAAAATGAACATTGGGCTGTTCAAAAAAATAGCAGTGTCTCCATTTGACTTTACAAACTCACAATATGTACTTTTTTTTTTAGGATTTAGCATTCCTGTGAATCACTAACCCAATATTTTGTTGCATAACCACAGTTTTTTAGAACTGCTTCACATCTATGTTGCATAGAGTCAACTAACTTCTCTCACCTGTCAACCTGTTATTCCTGCCCAGGATGCTTTGACTACATCCCACAATTTGTTGGCATTTGTTGGCTTTGCCTCAGAAACAGCATTTTTGATGTCACCCACAAGTGTTCTATCGGATAAAGGTTCGCGGATTCGGCTGGCCACTCCATAACCTCAATGTTGTTGGACTGGAACCAAGATTTTGCTTATTTATTAGTGTGTTTAGGATTGTTGTCTTGTTGAAACACCAATTTCAAGGGCATATCTTCTTCAGCATAAGGCAACATGACCTCTTCAAGTATTTTAATATATGCAAACTGGTCCATGATCCCTGGTATGCGGTAAATAGCTCCAGCACCATATTTATAGAAACATGCCCATATCATGATGCTTGCACCACCATGCTTCACTGTCTTCAGAGTGTACTGTGGCTTGAATGCAGAGTTTGGTGGTCGTCTGACGAACTGTCTGCGACCCTTGGACCCAAAAAGAACAATGTTACTTTTATCAGTCCACAAAATGTTTCTCCATTTCTCTTTAGGCCGGTTGATGTATTCTTTGGCAAATTGTATCCGCTTCAGTACATGTCTTTTTTTTTAACAGTAGGACTTTGCGGGGATTTCATGCTAAGAGATTAGCTTCACACAGGAGTTTTCTAACTGTCACAGTACTCACAGGTAACTTGAGACTGATCATTGGCTGAGCTTTTGCCATTCTGGCTATTCGTCAATCCATTCAAATGGTAGTCTTCTGTTTTCTTCCACGTCTCTCTGGTTTTGCTTTCCATTTTAAAGCATTGGAGATCATTTTAGCCTATCATTGTTTGCACTTCTTTATAAGTTTTACCCTATCAACTTTTTAATCAAAGTATGCTGTTCTTCTGATCAATGTCTCGAACGAACCATATTTCTCAGGCTTTCAAGGAGAAATGCATGTACAACATGGGCTGGCTTCACCCTTAAATAAGGGCCACCTGATTCACATCTGTTTCTTGACAGAATGATTGACCTCACTAATTGAACTCCACACTGCTATTATTTTGAACACACCCCCTTTCAATTAATTATTGAAATACACAGACTCAAAAACATGCAAATCATGAATACTGAGTCTGTTGGTTTCCTTAGATCTACTGCACCAACTGGTAAACTGTTTGACATGTGGTAATATAATTTATACCAAAAATAGTGATTAATCTGGTTAGTCATATTGGACTATTATTTTGAACACTTTTGTATATAGAGAGGCCGTGTGGGTGCTCATATTGTTTATAGGAGGCTATGTGGGGGCTCATACTGTATATAGGGGCTATGTCAGAGCTCATATTATATATAGGGGCTATGTGGGGGCTCATGCTGTATATAGAAGACTATGTAGGGGCTCATACTTGATATAGGGGCTATGTGGGGGCTCATACTGTATATAAAGAGGCTATGTGGGTGCTCCTACTGTATATAGAAGGGATATGTGTGGGCTCACTGAATACAGGGATCTATGTGGGGGCTCATACTGTATGTAGGGGACTGCGTGGGCTTTTATGGTGTATAGGGGGCTGGGTGTGGGCTCCTACTGCATATAGGGGACTATAAGGGGGATCATATGACACGCCCCCTGGGCCGTGGGGTACTCGGTAGCCGGGTTGGTCGATGATGGGGGATGTCACGGTGGCAGTGACCCGGTCCGTGACCCAGGGTGGTCAATTAAAGGGGATAAGTAAAAAGGGGAATATAGTTTTCATAGATAATGTTCGTGGCGCCACCTGTGGTATGCGGCCGCCGCTGCGGTGCAGATCCTCTGGAACTGGTGGTGATGCAGCAGAGTTGGTTCAGCTCTCCATAGGTAGAGCTTAGCCCCAGGGCAGTAGATGGTGATTTTATGAGGTAGATGTTGCTGATGCAGTGTAGTGCAGGGCTAGTGATGGCGCAGCAATAATTCTAGGACACAGTGGGGTGCAGTCTTCAGATTTTACTCACAGTTATCACGCTGCTCCTGGTTACAACTGCCAGCTTATAACCACCAACGTCGTCCTGCGTTCACCAAGAAAGGGATTCAGCAGCTCTCAGGTATTTCAGGAGTACTTAACGGGACCCCGTTCTATGTTCCTTCCTCGCTCGTCTTCCTGCGCTGGCTCTCACCCTCCTGCCCTGCGCCTCACAATCAGTGTCCCAAGCCGGTAGCCTCGGATCTTGTCGGGCGACGTGCAGTTCCCTGGACCCTATGCGGCCACCTTTTCGGCGATATAATTGTTGTAGTGGGCAGCTGCACCTTGAAAGTACAGTAGCCTCCGGTTATCTAGCTGAGACTTGCTGTTCTCCACTAGTTTAGGGGCCGGTCCCCTCTGTGGCCTGATCCCTCCACGTCCGTGTAGATTCGGGCGCACGGGTGGCTTTCTGCACTTCCTGTGCCCCTGGGATCCCTTCTGTCTCTCTGGAGCCTTCCCTCTGCTCCCGTTCTCTCTCAGCCTGTCCTCCTGGGCCTCTCAGTCTTGGCCCGCTCCTTCCTCCTCTCCTCCTGAGCAGAGCTCCTACAGAGCTCCTGCTTCCAACTCTCACTCTGACTCTCTCCTCAGACTGATCTGTCTCCTTCAAGGTGGTTCCCTTTTTATACTCCTACTGAAGGTGCTCCCCTGATCTACTTCCTCCACTCACACCCACTACATAGTTCCCCCTCTCTCGGTTCCCCCCCTTCCAACCAGGGACAGGGCTCAGCACTGTGCACATGCATCTTGCCCCTCTTGCTGGTCTGGAATAGTGTAGTGTTGGATGCAGGTGGGTGGGTCCCGGGCAGTACTCCTTCCTTACCTGAGAGTGGGGCACCACACCTCTGGGTGAGATGCAGTACCTCTGTGGTGACAGAGGCAGGGGTTGTGTTTGGGGTCATACGGTATATAGGGGGCTGTGTGAGGGCTAATATGGTATATAAGGGGATGTCAGCATACTTAATTCTGGTCAATATTAAGTAATACAATATTAATATAAAATAATTATAATTAATATTGAGCAGAATTCATTTCAGTCTATTTGTTTGGCCCTCGGGAAAATGAATTGCCCACTCCTGCTATAAGGCAATGTTCTTTAAACTTTGTCTCTGCAGCTGCTGCACAATTACAACACCCAGCCTACAGCTGTCAAGGAATGATGGGAGTTGTAGATTTGCAATATCTAATGACAGACAAGTTTGGGAGCATGGCTGTGGGGTTGGGCTATGTGGTACATCATCAGCTTTCTTCAGTGCCCTAGTTATCTACTTACCTACTGGATCCACAGATTCCACATGATCAATGTAATCTCTTTTACCCAGGTATACACTCACCTATGGAAGAAAATAAGGGCGGTTTATTGCATGGTTGCGAAATACGTATACATTTACTTTCTAATGGACTTCTGTTATGTGGGTGAAAATGATGATTAATGGGGATTGGTCACCAGATTTTACTATACAAACTGCACATGTTATGACCCCTGAACACATTAAATAAAAGTCGCCAAAGACTGCTGATTTTGACTATAACGGCTGATCAAAGGCTGTTTTGGAGACTGTTAGTTTTGACTGATGCCCGAATGTCAACCTTCACTATCGTTCAAAACACAGATCAGCATGTTGAACTTTTTGGCCCGAGTTTTTCGCTGGCAAATGACTATCTGCCCATTTTTTGGTCTAAAGTGTATAGGGGCATGATGAGGCTGGTGTACTTATGTTAAAAAATCCATGTCAAAATGGCAAAATAATCCTTTTTTTTATATTTTTTTTCTACTTAATATAAAAAATGATAACTTTAATATCAGGATTAAGATTACGCAGTCATTTTAAAATTAATTTCTAAGTAAATATACTAGTCTCATAAAATCTTCGTTCACACTAACATATTTTCGGTCCAAGTGCTGTCTGTGGAAAAAACTTGTATCATATTGACAGTACTAAGGACAATGTTGTTCAATAGGGCTGGTCAGAAGACTGGGGTTTTTTGTTTGTTTTTTCTTTGGTCTTGTAAATTTTAATAACCGCTGATGAATAAAACAGTGTTATCAAGGAAAAGGCGGAAGTGAAGAATAGACATGTGAAATCAAAATTTAACTTTTATTGCCATCATTAAAATATTAATAATTCATAGTTAAAATAGTCCTATGCCTGACCAAAGGTTATCCTTGAATAGGACTATTTTAACTATGAATTAATTATTAATATTTTAATGATCACAATAAAAGTTACATTTTAATTATTATGCACTTGTCTATTCTTCTTTTCCTTTATAACAAATCTATTCGGCGGTATACACGTCATGTGAATATAAATACGTGAGGGACATTTATCAATGTATAAAATAATGGATGCCATAAGGATGAAAAATTATCAATTTTTTCAGGTTGAAAATCAGACAATATTTAAGATGCTCGACTGAACTTGGCCTAATGTGTAGAAGAAGGTTTGCAATTTTTTCTTCAAAACTCACTGATGGTAAATCTGGATGGACAACTGACCAAATATTGATGAAAATCTGATCCAAAACACTGAAAATGGAAATTGGTCCGTTATTTCACATACGAGAGAAAGACGGGCGGCTGAATGAGGCCTTAATATCAGAAAAATCATGGGAGAATTCTAATAAAAATGTAAATAATATTTACAGGGCAACATACTGGTTTTAGGCCTCATTCAGACAATTGTGATTTTTCTCGTACGGTAAAACACGGACCGTTCCTCATCCGTATTTTTTATCTGAGTTTCATCAGTGTTTGGTCAGTGTCAGTTTTCACCATCAGTGTTTCTTCTGTTATTTTCACTTATGAATTTTTTTTTCAATACATTGTAATGTGAATTTTGGACAGCACACATATTACACACTGATGCCATACACACACTGTCCGTAATTTTCATGGACCCATAGACTTGTATGGGTAATTTTGATCCATGACATGGATCAAAAATGGACATGCCTCCATTATTTTTTTTGCCAACTCACAGTCTGCAAATAAACACGGACATGTGACTGACCCCATAGACTATAATGGGTACATATTCTATTTGTGAAAATCATGGATAAAACACGTACGTGAAAAATAAATGTCTGAAAGAAGCCTTAGACAAAGTACTAGGATTTACATTAAATTTATCATGGCATATACAGTACAGACCAAAAGTTTGGACACACCTTCTCATTTAAAGATTTTTCTGTATTTTCATGACTATGAAAATTGTACATTCACACTGAAGGCATCAAAACTATGAATTAACACATGTGGAATTATATACTTAACAAAAAAGTGTGAAACAACTGAAAATATGTCTTATATTCTAGGTTCTTCAAAGTAGCCACCTTTTGCTTTGATGACTGCTTTGCACACTCTTGGCATTCTCTTGATGAGCTTCAAGAGGTAGTTACCGGAAATGGTTTTCACTTCACAGGTGTGCCCTGTCAGGTTTAATAAGTGGGATTTCTTGCCTTATAAATGGGGTTGGGACCATCAGTTGTGTTGTGCAGAAGTCTGGTGGATACACAGCTGATAGTCCTACTGAATACATATTTACAGATGTCTGTAAACTATGTATCCAAGACCGTTTAGCCATGATGGTTAACTATTTAATACTGTATCAGATGGTATATATTGCATGCCTATGACCCTGTCCCACAAAGAGATTTATTCTCCTGAAATTAAGGACTATAAAACTACTTGTGGGTCTGGGATATGATTTGCATCTGGATATCCTAACACCAGAAATTTCTTCAGTTGTTTTTTTTGCTGTGATCATTTTTCACTGTGTTTTTATGCAATTTTTAAATATTGTGCAATAATAAAATGATTTGTATATTTGTAGCATTTAAAGACTCCAAATGTTGTATTTTTTCATATATGGCTTAAAATGAAGTTGCTTTCCAGGCCAGTTGTGGCAAAACACGTTTTGTCCAAACATGGCCTTAATTCTATGACTACTTTGTACCTAGTGGATTTTGGTTTACTAACTGATTTAGACCTGCACTGTAACCAATTTTCTTTGAAAGTGAAGGTACGCTTTAAAAGGAAATATAAGACAAGACATTGGCTATGTTGCATATATAGGAATACTAACCGCTTTGTCACGGGAGGTTTTCTTAAAGATGATATGTCTGTATTTCTTGTCTCCACTCATGTTGCTGTGAGTTTATTATAAGGATTTTCAGCCTGCTGATATAGACAGATACATTTTTATTTATTAGATTGTCTTATGCTTGTACTTTCTTTGTCTTTCATATAAGAAGTAAGAACATGTGTGTGTGTATATGTAGTGTATATATATATTGTAGGGATCCACACTCTCAGGTAGGCATTAGATAGCATTCACACAGGCAATACAGTTTTGTCCAAACAGGTGCAGTTTTATTGCTTTCATAAAACTCTAAATGATTCAAAACCAAAAATAGCCTATTCTGGGCATAAAGGTATAACAGCAGTTCATTTAGCAGGACACATCTATGTCAGTGCGGACTCACTCTAAAAGATTACAGTCCTTTCTCCTGAAGCAAACTTTACCCATAGAAGAAGTACGATCCTACCAATCTCGGTATGCCCTTCAGCCTGAGCTCCAGCAGCTTCCATCACCAAACAGACGTGTTCAACTCCATGCACGGTTCACACTGAACAGGCTGCAGCTTCACCACTGTTCTCTGCAGCTGCCCAAACACACAGACTGCTCAGCTTCCCTAGCTGACCCCAAAAAGTCTCCATTCAGAGAGAGACCCTGTCATGTCTCTCTCTCTCAGCTATAGCTCACATTTGGGATGGTCACTCACCAGCTTTAGCACACTCAACAATGCTCAACATCAAGCAGACTGACTGACCAAGGTGAACCCATTTCCTGGTTCTTAGTTAAAGCTAGCCAGGTGCATCTAATTAAGACCTGCAGTAATAGGATTTAATCCAGTCGTACCTGGCTTTGCTACAATATGTTTGTGTGTATATGTATGTATGTATGTGAAAATGTATGTGTATGTACAATGGGATACATGACTAGCATTTAATATGATATCTTGAACCACAAGCATATATTCCAGATATTTCTGCCTTACATTATGGTAAATCAGTCTGGCTGTGGTTGGCCACACCCCATTTGATAAACCACGCCTACTTTAAAGAAAAGTGACAGGTGATGCAGAAGTGAGACGGTTCGTAACATTTTTGTGTAATTACCTAGTGCACCATATTTCACAACTTTTTGATGTCAGTAAACTGGCACAGAGGTCATGGTCAATACCGACTATGTTTGCTTCATGTATTAAACAAAAATACCAACTTCAGTAAGAAAACACTTTCTGACAACATACCAAAAGGTGAGCATTTTATTCAACAATTTACTGTTACTGTATAGTGCCAACATACTCTGCAAAGCTGTACACAGAACACCACTCATGTCAAACCATGTCCCCACTGGAGCTCACAGTCTAATTTCTCCTGTATTATGGCCCCTGACAGATGATGTCGGGGTGAGGGTTGAGCATTCAAATTCAAACATCCTATCATATGGTATAATATAGATCTGAGCAGCCGGACCCACCCATCTGAGCCTAAAATATTCATGACCAATTATTAATTACTGTACTTCTGTTAATACTGCAAGGGGGTTAATGGTAGAAGACACCATCCTGCCATCAATTACCGTAAAAAGATCATAACTGCAGAGTAAAGTTCTGAGAAAAAAGTCTCAAGGAATTGATAATCATGAGACACAAACAGCGTTACTAGAAAACATGATTTTCGCCATCACTGTGATTATGATAAGCAACCAGCCGGAGGAGGACATCGCAAAACTGCAACTGCAGATTGCGTGATACAGTGTCCATAAATACAGAATGAGAGCAGAAATTGAGAATTATACCTAATGTACGAACAAGTAAAGCAGTACAGCACAGTGTCCATATACACAGAATAAGAGGAGTTGTATTGTGCAGTGACCATAAATACAGAATAAAAGCAGTTATCCTGTATGTATGGACACTGTACAGTACGAGAGAAGTGATAGTGTGCAGTGTCCATAAATATAAAATAAGAGCAGCGGTACTGTGTGACGTCCATACATACACAATAAGAGAAGCGCGACTGTGCAGTGTCCATATATGCAGGATAAGAGAAGCGGTACTGTGCAGTGTCCATATATGCAGGATAAGAGAAGCGGTACTGTGCAGTGTCCATATATGCAGGATAAGAGAAGCGGTACTGTGCAGTGTCCATATATGGAGGATAAGAGAAGCGGTACTGTGCAGTGTCCATATATGCAGGATAAGAGAAGCGGTACTGTGCAGTGTCCATATATGCAGGATAAGAGAAGCGGTACTGTGCAGTGTCCATATATGCAGGATAAGAGAAGCGGCACTGTGCAGTGTCCATATATGCAGGATAAGAGAAGCGGTACTGTGCAGTGTCCATATATGCAGGATAAGAGGCGGTACTGTGCAGTGTCCATATATGCAGAATAAGAGAAGCGGCACTGTGCAGTGTCCATATATGCAGGATAAGAGAAGCGGTACTGTGCAGTGTCCATATATGCAGGATAAGAGGCGGTACTGTGCAGTGTCCATATATGCAGGATAAGAGAAGCGGCACTGTGCAGTGTCCATATAGGCAGGATAAGAGAAGCGGTACTGTGCAGTGTCCATATATGCAGGATAAGAGAAGCGATACTGTGCAGTGTCCATATATGCAGAATAAGAGAAGCGGCACTGTGCAGTGTCCATATATGCAGAATAAGAGAATTGGTACTGTGCAATGTCCATATTTACACCATTACATTTATTTCACGCAGCGTGGCTAAAGTTCTGCAGCGAGGCAGTAAATAGCGGCTCAGTATAAAACTGCTCATTAATGTAACCCCAGTTGACTGCAGGGTTGAACATATTTGAGACTTTTACATTGTCTATACTATATTGCTGCGATACCTAAGGAGAATATACCAAACTGGTTACTATCCAACTTTTTGCAATCATCATCCATTCATTTTCTCTAACTTCTATCTCAGATACAACATATTCAGCATGAATGCTTTGTTATGTAGTGTAGTGCAAGTAGTTAAATAACATAAAATATAAACGAATATTCAGCATATACAATACAACAACCTGCATTACTCTAAGCTCTACTCTGATATACAACATCCAGTAATCTTCAATTACGGTAGACTATATATATATAATTCAATAGCATTAGGTTTATTTTCTTTATAGCGATTAATCCACAAGCATTAAAATGAAACAATGACATACCAATTAGTAAACTGTATTATAAAATCTTAATTTCAAAGTTTGCATTTAAATAATAATTTATACATTTTGCCTTAGGAAATGGATGTTACATTAACTTTTACTGTAAAAGTGGCACACTAAGCCAAGCATACCTAGCCACTTCTAGTAGTAGAACTGTGCCAACCAACCTCACCAATGCCAACCCTGCAAGCCAATTACATCAAAAGTGCAATGGAAATTAAGCAATAATAAAGACAAAAACATAAATAAATGAAACCTTGTAATCAACTGCCATCATCAATAGTACAAACAAAACAGAAATAGTAATGTTCTACTATGTAAGGCCTACAATGGTAATCCAAGCTAAATCTCTTACTATGAAAACAGGTGCAAGGTCTGAAGATAAAGTTCCGAGGTCCAGAAGAAAGCTGAAATTTACTCTGACCAAGAAGTTTCCACAGCTCAATTTGTAGCAGCAGCAGGAGGGTAGGGAGGAGAAAGCCCAATAATCCCTAGTGGAGTTTGTGAAGGAAGCAGGATTAGGAGATGAGCCAGAAGTATCTGTGTCAGCACCAAGGAGCATTAACAAGAGCCTCTAGGACACAGGATGGGGGAGAGAGTGGCATGGATATTTGGCCATTGGATGCACCTTCTATACCCATCACAGGTGACCAGAGAGGTCAAAGCAAAGCTTGGGGTTAGGAGGAGGGTGGCTAAATGTGTACTATATCTGTGAGTGACTCAGGTGTGTAGATAAGATGAGCAAGAAAGGTTTGCCAGGTTTGAGTTTCATGATGAACCCCGCTCATTTCTAAGGTTTGGAGAATGTAGAGCTTGCCTAGAATTGCCTCTTCAACTCTTTATGACCATAATCATCTTTATGAGTGGAATTGGCGGCCACGAGTGGTAGAGAGTTCTCTTTCAATGGGAGTCTTCAACCAGAGGCTGGACAGACATCTGTCTGAGATGGTTTAGTGAATCCTGCATTGATCAGGGAGTTGGACACGATGACCCTGGAGGTCCCCTCCAACTCTAACATTCTAGGATTCTATGATTTTTGTAGCCCACTATATAAATAAGCTTGGTGCCATTTAAAGAATAGAGCAGGACCTCTGAGAAATGAGATGTATGTTTCATTCCTTGCTTCCCATTCCTAATCCTTAACAAATATTTTACTTAGTTACAATTTGAATTTCATTCTGCTTTTGGACTTGAATAAATGCCACGCAGGGTGGTAATAATGAGGGGAATCTGGCCTGTTGCTCGGAGTCCGAGGCTCTGAGGGGCCCATGGCCAGCCCTCACCATAAGTGGCATTATGGCAGGGAGGGGGGACCAGACATCTTTCTTGCACAGGGGCCCCAAGCTGTCAGTGCCCACATGGATGCCTTCCTAAACATTCCTGTGTGTATTGTTTAAAGGGAACCTGTCACCAAGTTTTTTTTATTATAAACTAAAGCCACCACCTTTATCTGCTCCATTACTACAGTTTATCGATCTGTATATAAGCCCTGATCTCCTGCATGTGTCAAAAAATACCTTATATACTTTTTGGTATATGGCACGGCCCAATCTAATGGGAGTCTTTTTGTGTACCTTCTCTATGAAGAATCAAGGAAGCATCTAATGTACAAGGCAGACTACACTGTGTTCCAAATTATTATGCAAATAATATTTTCTCAGATTTTCCCAAATTACCTATATGAATTGCAGTCATTGTAATTTTCCAGTCAAATAACTATTAGAGTACAATTGAAAGGTTTTTGTACAAACTGCCTATGATAACAGTATATTTTTAAAAAAATAAAACACTCAAACTGCACTCAAAATGCATGTTCCAAATTATTATGCACAGCAGAGTTTTCAACCTTTTCATTTTAATAAAGAACAAAAAAATGGTCATTTTTTAAATTATAAGCATTAGCAGGTTCTTACAAACTGAAATCAAACAGTTTTCAACTCAAAACTTTATTCTAGGTGATGTAACATTTGCACATAGGACCCTTAGGAGCTTCTGAACTCTCTCATTCATTGAATTTGTCAGGTTTTGGATGGTTTCTGCTTCAATTGTTTTGCATGAGGACAGAATACCCTCCCAGAGCTGTTGCTTAGATGTGAACTGCCTCCCGCCATCATAGACACTCCTTTTGATGATGCTCCAGAGGTTCTCAATTGGGTTGAGGTCAGGGGAGCATGGGGGCCACACCATAAATTTGCCCCCTTTTATGCCCACAGCAGCCAGAGATGCAGATGTGTTATGTGCAGCATGAGATGGGGCATTATCATGCATGAAATGATCTCGATGGTCCAGATGGATGGAGTGGAGGATGGCTGGTTGATGGACACCCCATGCAAACACGGCTACGGCGCCAACAAGGAGGAGGTGGAGTAATGTTTTGGGCTGGAATCATGGGGAGAGAGATTGTCGGCCCTTTTAGGATCCCTGAAAGGGTAAAGATGAACTCCATGATGTATGTTGAGTTTCTCAAACAGCACTTCCTGCCATGGTTCAAGAAGAAGAACCGTGTATTCCGCAGCAAGATCATTTTCATGCATGATAATGCACCGTCTCATGCTGCACATAACACATCTGCATCTCTGTCTGCTGTGGGCATAAAAGGGGACAAACTTATGGTGTGGCACCCATGCTCCCCTGACCTCAACCCCATTGAGAACCTCTGGAGCATCATCAAAAGGAGTGTCTATGATGGCGGGAGGCAGTTCACATCTAAGCAACAGCTCTGGGAGGGTATTCTGTCCTCATGCAAAACAATTGAAGCAGAAACCATCCAAAACCTGACAAATTCAATGTACGAGAGAGTTCAGAAGCTCCTTTCCAACAAGGGGTCCTATGTGCAAATGTAACATCACCTAGAATAAAGTTTTGAGGTGAAAACTGTTTGATTTCAGTTTGTAATAACCTGCTAATGCTTATAATTGCAAAAATGACCATTTTTTTTGTTCTTTATTAAAATGAAAAGGTTGAAAACTCTGCTGTGCATAATAATTTGGAACATGCATTTTGAGTGCAGTTTGAGTTTTTTATTTTTTGAAAAATATACTGTTATCATAGGCAGTTTGTACAAAAACCTTTCAATTGTACTCTAATAGTTATTTGACTGGAAAATTACAATGACTGCAATTCATATAGGTAATTTGGGAAAATCTGAGAAAATATTATTTGCATAATAATTTGGAACACAGTGTAGATGAGGACGTGGTCAGGGACAGAGCTGAGGTCAGGAGACAATATCAATACAGCACAGCAGCTAATGGTCAGGAGCCAGGAAAGGATTGTAGCTTTGGTCACCAAGCACAATGGAAAAGCGCAGCCCCATCAATTGAGAGTCAGACCCTTACAGATCCAATATATTATTCTAAGGACAGTTCTTCAATATCGTAGTCTCAAAACCACTTTTAATTTTTTTTCTCTCAGTTTGCAGCTTGTCATTGAGAATGACCTCACTATCCCAGTGCAAATCTAAAACATGACTCAGACTGACAGCCTGGTTGCTATGGTAACTTAGCCTAACAACCATTGGAGCCTATGAAGCATCCGTCAGGAATGAAGGTTGAATGACCTTGAAATTTGTAGTACCCATATTCTGTGAATCTTCTCTGCATCCACTAGGTGGCAGCAGATGTGCTCTGTTCCTGTATTAGCTTAATTGCTTTCAGTAGAGGAAACACAATAATTATGCAGGTAAGTTCCCTCCACAGTCTGGTCATTAAAGGGGTTGTAAAGTACTTTTTAAAAAAATGCCAGTGTGTTTTAATGATAAATACAACCTTCTTTCTAATTACCTTGCGCTGTTGATACTGCCTGTCAGCGGCGCTATCGGTGGCCGCTCACAGGCATCATGTGACCCCTCTTCCACGTTCCACCGGTGGCTGCTGGGTTGTGGGCGGGGTTATTCCCCTGTGTCACACCCGGCATCTACCGCGCGCTCTCCCTGTCCTCAATCACTGGGAAAGTGCGCGGTGGATGCTGGGTGTGACGCGGGGAATAACCCCGACCATAAACTGATATGCCATGGATCTCTATACCTCTATCTATTTTTGTTTCATCTGTCCACAGAACATTTTCCCAGAAGGATTGTGGTTTGTCAAAGTATTCCTAGGCAAAGATCAGTCGTTCATTTTTCTGTATTTTTTTCAGCAATGGTTTCTTCCTTGGCCTTTGCCAATAAAGCTCTGCTTGGTTTAGTGTGCGGCATATAGTACTTGTTGAAACCATGACCCTAGACTGTTCCAGGTTGGCCTTCATGTCTTTGGATGTTTGACGTGGTGTTTTTTCCACCATTCGCACCAACCTTCGAAGACATCTCTTGTCAGTTTTCTTCTTTTCCCCACATTCAGGAAGGTTCTTGACTGTTCCATGCTTGGAAAACTTCTTAATAACATTGTGCCCTGTTGAAACTATGATAACAAGGTCTTTGAAGATGGAAGTCTTGTGTTTGCTAATAGCAGTTCTGATGTCCCCAGACAGCTCCTTTGCCTTCACCATTGTGACAAAGGAACAGGGCCTACCATGTGGCTTTTTAAAACACTGAAGTCATCATTCATTGGCTAATTCATGTCACATGGGCACCGACAACTAATCACAGGTGAATTTCTTTTGTGGTTTACCACAGGTGAGTCAAAATGTGTTTCCATACTAAATTAATGTAAAGGGTACCAATACCAGTGACACAGCAACAGGGACGGACTGGGACTGAAATTTAGCCCTGGCATATAAAACCACACAGGCACATGCTGTGCCAGCCCCCGAGCACCATATGGAGATATCTATTACTTATATTACCCTCCCTGAAGGAAATCAAGATTTTCAATATGTCTAGTAATACCGCTATATAAAATTGAATAAGAACAATATTGCAATATAACAGACAAATAAAAAAAAAAAAGATAACCAAATATTACCCGTATATACAGTACTGATAATACCACCATACTGATTGTTAAAGGGGTTGTCCAGGCTTGGAGTTAAAGTCTCTGTGACTTCAGACTTCTGAATCCTCACAGCACGCACTGTCAGGATTCTCTGGTGCCAGCGTTGGGAGAGACCGTCATGTGACCACAAGTATGGGATTTCCACACCTCCGGCCACATTCCAACTAAACGTACTCTGCTTTGCTAAATTCACTTGTATTGAGAAAGGCCGTGTACGTCTAGTCAGCACGTGATCGCATGGATTCAAATCATACTTGTGGTCACATGACCGGCCGCTCCCGACACCGGAGAATCCTCACAGCACGCGATGCACACACTATGAGGATTCAGAAATCTGCAGTCATACAGAGTCACTGCAGACTTTAACATTAAACCTGGATAACCGCTTTAATTAAAACCACTGCACTAGGACTGATATCACAACCATACAGTGACCATAAAATGGTAATATCAGGTCTACACCAGTGCTCTACAGACCATATATGTGTGTACTGTGCAGATTCTCACCAGTGCTGTTCTCGCTGGTTGTTTTCATTCGTTTTCCCTCTTCTTTTTAATTCGGCCCAGACCGCCATGACCTCTTCTTCCGACCATAATTCGTCCTTGTAAAATATAACAGAGGCATCTTTACTTTACAGCTTTTCCAAGACCCTCCTCTCATTCTACCACCTCTACACAAACCACAACTTGTGCTGCCTTATAATAATTCCCCTGTGACCCCTTATAATAGTGACCATGCACCTAGTTATAATTATACAAACAGCCCCTGTGCTTTCTTATAATAATAATAATAATAATAATAATAATAATAATAATAATGCCTCCTTGCTTCCCCATAATGACAGCGACCCCCCCATTGGGCCTCCAAAGGGGAGTACATAGAAATAACAGGTCCCATAGAAAAAGTCCTATTACGTCAAAGAATGGCATATCTCTCAACTTTCTAAGAAACGGAGGATATGTATCGCAGCACTTACATTTATTTTCCCTCTTATAAAGCCCCTAAGTGGTCTCACCCACTATGATACCCATTTCGTGACCCTCATAGACAGGGGTGGATTAAGAGTAGCAAGGGCCCCAGGCAGTTTAGAAGGTGCGCCCCCCCCACACACACACACACACAAACACACCTGACGTATCACATGTCACATGATCCCCTGTGATAGTTCACGTGAAATTAATTTGGCACAATATTAATTATAATATTTTTTTTTAGGCTGTGTGTCCACTATGCGTTTTTTAAGCAATTCCGCTGCAGAAACGCTTAAAAAACGCTTGGTAGAAGGTCTGCCATGTTCCCCAATGATAATCAGCATATGCTGTGCACAATGCTGAGGAAATTTCCGCTGCGGATTATCATTGTGGAAAAATCCGCAGCATTACCAATTATTTTGCGGAAGCTCGGCGTTTTCGCCGCCATTGACTTGCATTGGAACGCATGGAATCCTCATCACTGCATCTGTACATGCAGAATCCATGCGTTTCAATGTGGTCCTCTAGATCCGGGTACCATAGTACCTGTAAAAAAAGAATAAAATAAAAAATAAATATCATACTTACCTTCTGATGGCCCCCGGTGTCTTTATCCGATGCGTCCTGGCTGGCCGGCAACTCACAATGGTCTGAAAAGGACCTGCCGTGACGTCATTTAGTCATGTGACGGGTCACGCGACCGCTGACGTTGGCAGGCCATCAGAAGGTAATTATATATTTATTTTTTATTTTTTACCATTCTTTTACGGTCACTCTATATAAATCCATGCTAGTTGGATGGATTTATATAGTGTGACCAAGTTGTCAAGCACTTACCAAGTGATGGTAAAATCGCTTGAAAAGCGCATTGTCAACCTGCATGCAGAAATGCATATGAAGAACGCTTCACTTCCGCTTGTCCCTGGCAGGAAAAACGCATGTACAATCCGCATGCGTTTTTTCTGCCAGGGAGATGCAGAAACGCTAAAAAAAAAATCCGGAGCATTTCTGCATCGTGGGCACATAGACTTATATTAATTGTATGACTCAATATTGAGCACACGTAGCCATCTATACACGGCGGGAGGCTGCACGGCGCCATCTATACACAGCGGGAGGAAGCACGTAGCCATCTATACACAGCGGGAGGCCGCACGTAGCCATCTCTACACAGCGGGAGGCCGCACGTAGCCATCTATACACAGCGGGAGGCCACACAGCGCCATCTATACACTGCAGGAGGTCACACGGCGCCATCTATACACAGCAGGAGGCCGCACGGCGCCATCTATACACAGCAGGAGGAAGCACGTAGCCATCTATATACAGCGGCAGGCCGCACGTAGCCATCTATACACAGCGGGAGGCCACACGGCGCCATCTATACACAGCGGGAGGCCACACGGCGCCATCTATGCACAGCGGGAGGCCGCACATAGCCATCTATGCACAGCGGGAGGCCGCACGTAGCCATCTATGCACAGCAGGAGGCCGCACAGCACCATCTATGCACAGCAGGAGGCCGCACAGCGCCATCTATACACAGCAGGAGGCCGCACGTAACCATGTATACACAGCGGGAGGCCGCACGTAGCCATCTATACACAGCAGGAGGCCGCACAGCGCCATCTATACACAGCAGGAGGCTGTACAGCACCATCTATACACAGCAGGAGGCCACACAGCGCCATCTATACACAGCGGGAGGCCGCACGTAGCCATCTATACACAGCGGGAGACGCACGTAACCATCTATACACAGCAGGAGGCCGCACAGCGCCATCTATACACAGCAGGAGGCCGTACAGCGCCATCTATACACAGCAGGAGGCCGCACAGCGCCATCTATACACAGCAGGAGGCCGCACAGCGCCAACTATACACAGCAGGAGGCCGCACAGCTCCATCTATACACAGCGGGAGGCCGCACGGCGCCCCCCCAGAGACAGCGGGAGGCCGCACGCAGTCACGCACACACAAACATATACAGACATATACATACACACATAAACACATTTGAAACACAAAAATACATATAAACGGACATCACACAATGATATCTGCCTGCACACACACTCAATCACACATACACACTCACACACAGACACACACACACACACACACACACACACAGACTCACCATCCCCCGGCTCGGCTCCAGTCCTCCTGCTCCTTTCCGGTGCAACATTGCAGGCCGGGCGCGCACTGAGTGACGTCACAGTTAGGAGATACGGCCGTGCACAGGGCCGTGTCTCCTAGCAGTGACGCGGCCGGGCCAGCACACAGGAAAGTTAACAGCTGCAGTGCTGGCCCGGCCGGAGAAGAAGCAGCGTCCGTGCGCCGCTGCTGGGGGAGCGGTCCGGGGGCCCCCCCGCCACTGTCTGCCAGTATGTGCCGCAGCGCCGCACATATAATGAGGGCAATCTGGGCATAGACACACCGGAGCCCCGGGCCCCCTGGAGGTCCGAGGCCCCGGGCGGTAGCCCGGATTACCCTCATTATAATCCGCCTATGCTCATAGAGTATTATGCCCCACATGGTATGATGACCTCACAAACTCTATACAAAGTATGATGCAGCACAGCACCCAGATATTAAGATGGTCACCACAGCCCCCCATATAGTATGGTATTCAGCACAGCCCCTAATATACAGTATGAGGTGCACAACAGACCCCTATATAAAGCATGATGCTACCCCTCATAACCACCCCATTAAATTTGATGTTCCCCTTAATCACCCCATACAGTATGAAGGTCACCACAGCCCACCACATAGTATAATGTGCACCATAGACCTCCACACAGTATAATGTCCACCACAGCCCCCACACAAGATGAAGATCCCCCACAGACCCCTATATAGTATGATGGTTTCCCCAAACAGCCCCACATATACTATGATGGTCCCCCACAAACAGCCATCATATAGTATGATGGTCCCCACAAACAGCCCCCATATAGTATGATGGTCCCCCACAAACAGCCCCCATATAGTATGATGGTCCCACACAAACAGCCCCCATATAGTATGATGGTCCACCACAAACAGCCTCCATATAGTATGATGGTCCCCCACAAACAGCCTCCATATAGTATGATGGTCCCCCACAAACAGCCTCCATATAGTATGATGGTCCCCCACAAACAGCCTCCAAATAGTATGATGGTCCCCCACAAACAGTCCTCTATAGAGAATGATGGTCCTCCACAAACAGCCCCCATATAGCAGGATGGTCCCCCACAAACAGCCCCCATGTAGTATGATGGTCTTCTATATAGAATGGTCGTCATCCACAAACAGCTTCCATATAGTATGATGATCACCCACAAACAACCCCCATATAGTATGATGGTTCCCCACAAACAGCCTCCATATATTATTGTTCCTCACAAACGGCCCCCATGTAGTATTATGGTCGCCCACAAGCAGCCCCCATATAGCAGGATGATTCCCCACAAAGAGCCCCCATATAGCAGGATGATCACCCACAAACAGTCCCCATGTAGTAAGATGGTCCCCCCACAAACAGCCCCCTGTAGCAGGATAATCCCCCACAAACAGCCTCCATATAGCAAGATGATCCCCCACAAACAGTCCCATGAAGTATGGTGTTCCCCCACAAACAGCCCCCATATAGTATGATGGTCCCTCACAAATAGTCCCCCATATAGCAGGATGATCCCCCATGTAGTATGATGGTCCCCCACAAACAGCCCCCATATAGTATTATGGTCCCCCTCAAACAGTCCCCATATAGTATTATGGCCCCCCACAAACAGCCCCCATATAGTATTATGGTCCCCCACAAACAGCCCCCATATAGTATTATGGTCCCCCACAAACAGCCCACATATAGCAGGATAATCCCCCACAAACAGCCTCCATGTAGAATGATGGTCCTCTACAAACAGCTCCCCATATAGCAGAATGATCCCCCACAAACAGCCCCCATAAAGCATGATGGTCCCCCACAAACAGCCCCCATATAGTATTATGGTCCCCCACAAACAGCCCACATATAGCAGGATAATCCCCCACAAACAGCCCCCATGCAGCATGATGGTCCCCCACAAACAGCTCCCCATATAGCAGAATGATCCCCCACAAACAGCCCCCATAAAGCATGATGGTCCCCCACAAACAGCCCCCATATAGCAGGATGATCCCCCACAAACAGACCCATATAGTCTTATGGTCCCCCACAAACAGCCCCTATATAGCAGGATGATCCCCCACAAACAGACCCATATAGTCTTATGGTCCCCCACAAACAGCCCCTATATAGCAGGATGATCCCCCACAATGAGCCCCCATATAGCAGGATAATCCCCCACAAACAGCCTCCATAGGGCAAGATGATCCCCCACTGGCGGTGCGATGCAGTGACGTCATCGACCACCGACGTCACCTCCATGCGACAGCCTCCAGCAAGCCCCCGGCTGAAGGGATGCCCGCGGCCCGCCTGCGTGAGTGACCTGCGCTGCGTGTGAAGGGATGTCCGCGGCCTGCCTGAGTAAGTGACAGAGCCTTCGGCTCTGTGCTCCATCACAATTGCTAATAGCAGGTAATGTGGCCCAAGGCCGGACCGGCCCATCAGGTATTTGCCAGAACTGTCAGATGGCCAGTCTGGAACTGCACAGCAAGCTTTAGGTTTTTCTATTTCTCCCTCCCATTGTTTTTTGTTTTAAATTATTGTTTATCATTTGCTCTTTTGTATTTAACACTAGCGCTCTATACAAAAAGAAGTCTGTCACTTGATTCATTTTTTTCAGGAGATATTCCACATTATACACTTAAACTTCATGGGTGCCAATAACAATGAGCAGGACTGTATATACCAAGGAGCAGAGACATCATTTAATAGATGGACAAAAACTGGACTACATCTGATGTGATCTTTTACTTCATGACAAATATGGCGTTACAGAGGTATGGGGAGCGCTATGGAAAGCCTAAATTCACACCTCACCTGGACACAGCATCATCATCAATGGCGTTGGTCCTTCCCACACAATGGAGACGCAGGAGATGTGGTTCAGACTTTCCAACGCGTTACCCATGCCTTTCCAGAGTCTATTTTGTTCACTTAGAAATGGAGCATCAATCTCACAGAATGAAGGAGCCGCAGCATACTCATTGTATTCTGACATCAATTCTGGCGATACTCATCATTTTTGGCAGGATCAGCCGGTCATCCGGACTCCAAGCCTCTGGGAAACAGATTTTATAAAACCAGATTTCTCTGCAATCAGACCTCTGCTATGGGCCATACAGGTAAGTATAGATTTACTTTTCTATACCCTGTATGGCCATAGTAGAGGTCTGATATCGCCCAGGGGGGTGACACATTCCCTTTAAGACTTCCTGACTCTCCCCTGACAGACAGGCGATGCTCCATTCTTTCTGTCATTGCTGTCCTTACAACATCGCTCCGCTATAGCTTATATTACACAGGCTTATACATTATTCATTTCATTGAGATTGGAAAAAAATCTGCTGCAGCGCCGCTCTTCCCTGGTATGTGGTACTCATGTGAAAGGAGCGGAGCTCCAACACCAGGCACAACCACACATACATACTGTACATAGTAACATAGGTTGAAAAAAGACTTAGGTCCATCAAGTTTAACCTTCCTCCCCCAATTGTACTCCCTACACTAACTTACTATCTAACTGGGACTAGGTCTCACAATGTATTATTACCATTTTCATTATTGCTAAAATACTACAGTTAAAAATGTACCTCTTTATAACTTATTTATTTTTATTTATTTATTTTACTCACTTATATAGCGCCATTAATTCCACAGCGCTTTACAGACATTATGGGCACTGTCCCCATTGGGGCTCACAATCTAAATTCCTTATCAGTATGTCTTTGGAATATGGGAGGAAATCGGAGAACCCGGAGGAAACCCACGCAAACACGGGGAGAACATACAAACTCCTGGCAGATGTTGTCCTTGGTGGGATTATTTAATTTTTTTAATTAATTTTATATTTTTTATTACTCTTGTGATTCCAGTAATGGTATTACTAAAATCCCTATGCCTAAATCTGTTGATCCAGCAGAAGGCAAAAACCCTAGGACACATTCAGCCAATTTGTGTCACAGGAGAAAAATTCCTTCTTGACCCCAAGAAAAGGCGATCAGCCCTTGATCAAACCTAGTTATTATACTAGTTATGTAATTACTATTACTGTACTAAATATACTACTATACTTGCACCATTTTGTCTAATTTAACTGTAGCCCACAATGTTATGTGTATCGAGGAAATCATCCAGCCCTTTTTTGAAAGCTGTTATAGTGTCGGCCATCATTACCTCTTGTGGTCGGCATTCCACAGTCCGACTGCTCTGACTGTAAAGAACCCTTTCCTGTTTAGGTGTCGGAATCACCTTTCTTCCACCCGTAATGAGTGCCCCTGGTCCTTAGTATGGCCTTTGGAAGGAATAAGTCATGTGCTAGTCCTTTGTACTGACCACACATATATTTATACATATAAATGAGATCTCCTCTGAGGCGTCGTTTTTCTAAGCTAAACAAGCTCAACTTTTTCAACCTCTCATCATATGAGAGGCCTTCCATCCCTTGTAATAATCTAGTTGCCCACCTTTAATCTGACTAACTTCTGAATATCCTTTTTAAAATGTGGAGCCCAAAACCGGATCCGATATTCCAGATGTGGCCTCACCAGTGATTTATAAACGGGCAACAGTACATTGGGATCGCAGGATTTTATTTCTCTTTTTTATACATCCTAAAATCTTGTTTGCTTTTGTGGCTGCTGCTTGACATTGAGTACTGCTGCTCAGCTTACTTGTAACCAGAATACCCAAGTCCATCTCCTGTTCTGTAGTCTCGAGTATACTCCTATTTAATGTATATGCAGCAATAGGATTACTCCGTCCTAGGTTCATTACTCTACATTTATCTACATTAAACTTCATCTGCCAAGTGTTTGCCCATTCAGTCATCTTATCCAGATTGTTCTGCAATATCGTAATGTTAAAGTCAGATTTTAATATCCTACATAGTTTTGTGTCATCAGCAAAGACTGATACTTTACTCTCAATCCTATCCACAAAGTCATTAATAAAGAGATGAAAAAGAATTGGTCCTAGTACAGATCCCTGCAGTCCCCACTGCTGACTATGTCCCATTTAGAGAATGTACCATTTATGACCACTCTTTGTTTCCTATCATTCAGTCAATTCCTTACACATCTACATATAATTCCCCCAAGTCCTTGCTTCTGTAGCTGCAGTATAAGGCTGTTATGTGGTACAGTATCAAATGCCTTTGCAAAGTCCAGATAAATCACCTCTGCTGCATTACCAACATCCAGATTTGCACTTACCGCCTCATAGAACCCAACATGCTGGTTAGACACGACTTCTCTTTCATGAATTCATGCTGGTTGTCAGTTATTATATTATTCTCGGCGATATAACTCTGCAGGTCATCTCTTATGATGTCCCACAAAGACTTTCCACACTACTGATGTCAGACTTACCGAACAGTAGTTACCTGGATCCACCTTCTTACCTTTCTTAAATATCAGTACCACATCGGCCACCCTCCAATCCTGTGGCACTACCCTTGTTACAAGGGAGTCTAAGAAAATGAGATTCAGCGGTCTGTCAATTACTGAGCTCAATTCCCTCAGTATCCATGGATGGATGCCATCTGGGCCGGGGGATTTGTCAATGTTTAATTTGCTCAGACGCAGGCGTACTTCTTTTTGTGTTAAACTAGTTATATCAGGTGGTGAACTTTGTTTTTTTGCCCTATTGAAAGATCCCTGGAATAGACGGATTGTTGGTGAACATGGATGAAAAGTGCCTGTTTAATATCGCAGCCTTTTCTTTGTCCTCTGCAATTATTTTGTTGTTATCGTCTTTTATGGAGCCAATACCATCAGGTGACCTGAACATATGATTGCTTGATCACTCATATATTGCAGTGTATTACTGTAAGCTTCAGGCACAAAGGAATGGAAATGGAGCCCCTCTCCCTCTGTCTAACCTCTTAGATGTTGCAGTTAGGCTATGTGCTCATGATGCAGAAATGCTGCATATTTTTTCCACTTCTCCCTGGCAGGAAAAACGCATGTGGATTTTACATGCATTTTTCCCGCCAGGTAGAAGCGTTTGTCAAGCGTTTTTGCATGCATTTCAGCATGCGGGTTATCAAGCGCTTTTCCAAGCGATTTTAGCATCACTTGGAAAAGTGCTTGACAACTTGTTCACACTATATAAATCCATGCAACCGGCATGCATTTATATAGTCTGACCAAGTAACAGTTTAAAAAAAAAGAATAAGAATGGTAAAAAATAAAGATTATACTCACCTTCCGATGGCCCCCGGTCTCCTTCTCCGCTCCGTTCGATCTCCCCGGTGTCTCGCGGTGGTGTGAAGGACCTGCGATGACGTCATGTCAGGTCCTCACACCACCGCAAGCCACCCAACACATCGCACGCAACGCTATGGAGACCAGAGGGACATCGGAAGGTAAGTATAATCTTTTATTTTTTATTTTAAATCCTTTTTTTTTTTACAGGTACTATGGTACCCAGGTCTGGATGACAGTCTCCTCTTCTCCAGGCCTGGGTACCATGCGCACATTGAATCGCTTCATATCCGTGTGTGCAAATGTGCTGACACGGATATTGAGCATTTCAATGCAAGTCAATGGCGGCGATTACGCTGCGCGTCCGCAAAATTAATGGACATGCTGCGGATTGTTCCGCAATGATAATCCGCAGCGGAAATTTCCGCAGCATGTGCACAGCACATGCGGATTATCATTGGCGACCATGGGGCAAGTATTACCAAGCGTGTTTTAAGTGTTTTCGCTGCGGAAATTCCGCGGCAGAAACGCTTGAAAAACACATAGTGGGCACGCAGCCTTATTATCAACAGCAGCATCTAAGGGGTTTAACTTCCAGAATTTCCTCTTAATTCCGGTAGTATCAATATATTACTGATCCTGCAATTTCAGTATCTTTCTTCTTTACAAAATGTATGTGATGCCACATTATGGTGTACAAGTTGTGAACAGAAAGGTCGTGATAATTGGGGATCAGCAATGCAGGAAGGCGCATAGTCAAGAATTTGTTTTTAAAATTGTGAAATGCATTGCTGGCTCAGGATTAGAAAACCACTCATATAAATATAATAAAAGAAGATGAGCTGCAATAGCAGAAACAACCCACGTACCGGAGTGGCGCTGCGTTATGAAGAAAGCAATATGACTAGAAATGAGCAGATTGTTTTAAAATTTTAATTCACCAAATTTTTCTGCAAAATTTGATTTGTAGCGAATACCGTATTTTGCGGATTATAAGACGTACTGGATTATAAAATGCACCCCAAATTTTGGAGTGGAAAGAAGACTTTTTTTTTTTAATTAAATGGTGCATCTTATAATCCGTCTTAACGGTAGCTTACCTGGGGGGCGGCGGTAGTGGAGCCGGGTCAAAGGAGGCCGGGTCGCTGCTTCTGGAGGCTGGAGGCAACAGGAGTGGGGTGATGCTGCGGTGCCAGAGCGCTCATTAGATGTCGGCGCTGGTGAGCGGAGTCCCCTTCCCCATTCAGTTCCCTGTAGTGGGCTTCAGGAAAATGGCTGCCGCAGGTGGCACATGCGCAGATTGAGATATTGGGACACTAAATCTGATCTCCCAAGATCTCAATCTGCGCATGCGCTGCCTCCGGCGGTCATTTTTCCGAAGCCCACTGCAGGGAACTGAATCGGCGCCGACATCTAATGAGCGCCCAGACACCGCAGCATCGCCGCACTCCTGCCGCCAGCCTCCTGAAGCAACAACCCTGCCTCCTGTGACCCCGCTCCACCGGCAACGACCCCCCCGTAAACTTTTCGGATTATAAGATGCACCTAATTTTCTTCCCAAATTTGTAGGAAAAAAATTGCATATCATAATATGAAAAATATGGTAATTTAGCATAAATCTCAACATTCGAAAGCTTATAATTGCTGGGAATAGAGAGTCCCACAAAGAATTTTTAAGACCTTCAGGGGTGCACAGTGTGTAAAATAAATGAAAAAAAAAATCGCAAATATAAAATAGAAAGAAAGAATAAATAAAAAAAAAATAAGAAAAAGAGGCACTGCCAATCTAAATTGCTCTGTCTAGCCCTGTCCTATCAAAAAAATGTCCAATGTCTAAAAATAATTTCTATGGATAGGAAAACCAATTTAAAATGTTTTGCCCGTGTGTTGCAGAAAAATGATTATTTGAAAATTCGAATGAGAAGTAATGATAGAGCGGGTAAAAGCGCATGTACGATACTAAATATAACCAGATCCTTCATGAGGCTCCTCCCACTGGCTGAATATTCCACCAATCATAGCTTCTGCTCCCTGTGATGTTAACAGTCGCTTTATAGATATATTATATGATCAAGATTCCTCTCTGTTGATCCTCCCTGATATCTTTATAGAACCTTCCCATATCCATAATGCAGCATGAAGGGGCTCAGTGAAGGTGGTAGTGAAGGTATGTAAGTGTCTGATGGGGTCACACAGCTCATAAAAAGACAGCTGCCCTGTCTCATAATCCAGATATATCCTGACTCTATCACTGGAGATCTGCTGAGGAAATTGGATCACTTTACTATCATGTATCACCGAACACTGATTATTATACACCAGCCCTTTATATAAACCCCAAGACTTGTTATTATTTCCAATGTATGACTGATCTTCACTCCTGTCTATACTGGGATAACACATACCCACCCTCCACTCCACTGATCTACTGATCTCCACATCCCAGTAATGTCGTCCTGAGGAAAATCTCCTGCTGCTCATCACCTGATCATGCTGGAATCTTTCTGCTGTTTCTGGTCGATTCTGTATATTCCATGTCCATGATGCAATTTTCAGGTCGTCAGATATAAAGAGATTATTAGCAGCAGTGTTTACATCCAGTAATATGTCTGCAGGATCCTGTCCACAGAAGGTCACATTTACATCTCTTAGCATACCAGATAATGTGTGTAATATGTGTGAGACCAGCTGCACACCCGGTGCACCTCCATCATGTCTCCCTGTGTCCTCATCACCTCCATCATGTCCCCCTGTGTATTCATCACCTGCCACCTCCTCAGGATCACACAAGTCACCTGTGTCTGGTTCCTGTAAGACAGTCAGTGGATCAGTCATGATACACAGCTCCTTGATGTGCCTTATCTTCCCGGACAGCTCGTCTTTCTTCATTTCCAGATTTTTTATCACATTACACAGTGACAGTGACACCTGCTCTTCCTGCCTGGAGATATCACTCAAAACACTCTCCTCCAGGTTGTCCACCCATTTCCTGATGTCTGTACACAGGGCAGTGACTCTCTCGGCTTCATCATGTGCTTTTTTTTTTAGCTTTTCTAATGCGCTTCTCCAGACCCTGGATTCTTTTCTCAGTCTCCTTTCTCTTTGTGATCAGTTTCTGGTAAACATTTCTCAGTTTCTTCTTCTTTTTCTCAGAGGCCTCATCAAGCATCTCCACCCAGTGTCCTCGATGGACTCCAACCAAACTGCAGGACGCACAGATAAAAGCAGTGTCCTCAGTGCAGTAATATTCCAGGATCTTTTTATGGACAAAACATTTCTTTTTTTCCAGGGATGTGCTGGGATCAGTTAAGACGTGTTCTGGTCCTTTACTGTGAGCTTTCAGGTGTTTATCACACAGAGAAGCCTCACACAGCAGACAAGATTTAACAGCAGGTACAGGAGAGTGAATACAGTAAGTGCAGCAGATCCCGGTGATCTCCTCCTGATGTGGCTGAGTAGACAGGAAATTCTCCACTACATTACACAGCGTTATGTTCCTCTGTAGTGGAGGCCACTTCCGAAATGTTACTCTACATTCAGGACAAGAAAAAAGTCCATCCCCATCCTGTGTATCCAGTACTCCATCAATACAGATACGGCAGAAGTTGTGTCCACATCTTAGGGTTACAGGATCTGTATAAATGTTCATACAGATGGAGCAGTTCAGCTCGTGCTTCAGATCAGCAGACGCCATGGTTTCCTGATTTGTAAGAAAAGGAACTGAAAGTGTATGTTATAGGGCTTATTCCAGCTCAAGTAACATAACACAACCCCCAGCTGAGAGCTTCTATTAGAGATGAGCAAATCTTTTCAAATTCAAAGGCTCTTCCTTGCCTTGCCTTACTGACTTGATCTGCACTTATCTCCATACCTATCAAATATATGAGTATGACGCGCCCAGGGGATGGGGACGACTCGGTACCCGGGCCTTTGCCTGGTTTTGGGGATGTCGCGGTGGTCGGCTCCCGGGCCCGTACCCTGGGGTCACTCTTGAAAAGGGGGATTGGAACTTGGATAGAAATAAAAATAAAATAAATAGTTTGTGACGCCACCTGTGGTACCTGGTCAGGATTACCAGCGCTGCTGCAGACCTCCGGGGGTGATGGGATGGCAGCTGGGATGTTTCTGCTCCCCACAGGCGGAGCGGGCCCCCTGGGCAGTGTGGAGTTTGGTGGGTGGTGATGCTGGGACTTGTAGTGCAGGCGGGATGGCGCAGCAGGAGTAATTGACAGAGACAGGGGATTCGCTTCAATACCTTTACTGGTGCGGATGTCAGGTACGGTCCAGGGTACTCAGTAGGATGGGTGCACTTCAGGACTTCTCCCAAATGAGCGGGTATAAGGCCTCCTGGTCCGTGTCTGCCTCTCTGTATGCTCCTGGCCAGCCTGCAACTGGGCCTAGCTTATGTGTCGTGCTGTTCCTTCACCTGTCACTTGGTAGTAGGACCTTCTGCTGGCAACCACTATCCCTGGTACCGCTGGGGCCTTCGTGGTTCCTGGTCCTGTAATGGGTCTAGCTTCAGGTCTGCCAGGGACTTGTAGTCCTCCTGGAATGCTGGTGATCCCTACTGGGTATAAAGGGACCCTGTAGGTGCGGACCCGGTGTCCGGTTTGTATATCGGGGTGAGCCTATGATGCTCCTCTGCCCCCTAAACTCCTCTCTCCTCTCCTCCTTGCCGTCGGCCACACTCGGGGCCCTCAGAACTCAGCAGCAGATGTGCTGCGTCTTCGCTGCTCTCAGCCTCAGCACTCTCTCAGACTCTCTGACTCTCTTCTGACTGACTGCCTGGCTCCACCCTCCATATATATATCCCTAACAGGGCTCCCTCTGGTGGTATGACGTGGAAGGGTGGAGGTGTTTGTATGCAGTGAGGGCCTCTTGTGGAGAAGTCCATCCATGCACCCTGGGTCCTGTGGTACCTGTGAACAGCAGGGTGCCACATTCCCCCCTAGTACAAATCAGTACTCCTGGACTGAAGCATTTTGTAAAACAGGTTAACAACGATAACAATAATTATAATAAGAGTTCCAGTATGTCCCGTAACCAGGTGTCCATTTCACCGATGATGTAACAAGAGTAACATGAGGGACCCGCCTGAAAACCCTCAACGTAGGCCCTGGGCGTGGCTACAGGGCATAGGTGATCCAGGTGCTGGACCACGTCTTCGGCCACGCCAAACGGGTTTTTGTTCTGTGGTCAAATAAGGGGCACTTTGATAAGTGCAAACTATATACATGGACAGTTTTTGGCTGCTCACAGTTCTCCACCTACAAGTCTTTGTACCCTGACGGGTAACTATATGCACACATATTATTTACAGTTTACAAAGCAAACAATAGGCAATACCCAACTATTTACATGGTAGACACTTCGTGCTTATTCCCTAAACCTGGCAGGGATTTGTCCTTGTGTGCTGCGTGTGGACCTTCGAAGCACCGGGGTGATACTGGTGTCTGTGCATGCACTCTCTGCTAACCTATCAGGTGTACGTGCTGGTAGATTATAAAACTGCCTTAATCTCTCTATTGGACTGGCAAGTGCACTGTCCACTGGGCCTTCAGGCTCTGCTTCAACGGGTGATCCTCCTCTTACTGGGGACTCTTCCTGTTCCTGAGCAGGTTCTTCTAGGACGCTCACAGGTTCTTCTTGTGGCTGATAAAAGTGTATTACGGGTATAATCACTGCTCCATCAAGTTGAGGCCAGTCCGCGGGGAAATCTCCTAGAACTGTGTGAAGCACGTCTTCCTTGGGTTCTTCCGGTGCTAGAGGAGGTACTTCTTCTTCCGTTGTCTTCAGTAGACTTGGGCACACTTTCAGGTGGTCTCTTGAGACTGTTTCAGTTGTTTTACCTCCATCTTTGCTAATCAGGCAGGTTTTACTGTTGTCAAACTTGGGGTTCAACACTGTGTAGGGCTCTCTTTCCCACTGGTCATTGAGCTTGTGACTTCTTCTCTTCTGCTTTAGCACTATCTCTCAAGGTGCCAAGGGTTCTGCTGGTGCATGTTTATTGTACTGTTCTTCTTGTTTTTCCCTTACTCTGTTTAGACTGTCTTCGACACAGGCCTGTACTCTCCTGTACTGCTCTTGCCGATTTGTATCCCAGTCTTCAGTGGACATATCTGCTTCAGGTTCTCCCACTCCAAGTTCCAGGTCCATGGGCAATTTCCCAGGTCTTGCTCTCATGAGGTACGCTGGGGTACAATTTGTAGAACTCACAGGTATGTGATTGTACAGATCTACCAGGTCAGGTAGCTTGTCTGGCCACTGATTTCTTTCTTCCAAGGGTAAGGTTTTCAGCAGGTCTATGACGATGTTGTTCATTTTCTCACACAAACCATTTGTCTGAGGGTGGTATGGCGTAGTCCGGATCTTTTTGCACCCGTACAGGTGGCAGAATTCTTTAAACAGCTCGGCTTCAAAGGCAGGGCCTTGATCTGTCAGCACTTTGTCCTGGTATCCATGGGGCCTGCAGAAGTATGCTTGGATCGTTCTTGCTGCAGTTTCTGCTGTCAGATCCTTGACAGGGGCTACCACCAGGAACCGGGAATAATGATCCACCATGGTCAGGGCATAGGAGTAGCCTGACTTGCTGGGTGACAGCTTGACGTGATCCATAGCGACGATCTCCAGGGGCTGGGTTGTCTTGATGGACTGCAAGGGTGCTTTCTGGCTGCCGTAGTCTTTTCTTCTGAGGCTACAGGGCCCGCAATTCCGGCACCACCTCTCTATGGAGCTCCGCATTCCAACCCAGTAGAACCGGTCCTTCAGCAGGGTTTCCAGTTTCTTCCAGCCAAAGTGACCTGCTTGATCGTGGTAGGCTTCCAACACCATCTGGATATCCGTCCTGGGTACAACAATCTGCCACACCATTTCATGGGTCTTGGGGTTGACATATCTTCTGCACAGCTTCTCTCTGTAGATGAACAGCCGGCTTCTTTCATTCCACAGTTGCTTGGCTTGTGGAGGAGCATCCTTCTCCAGATGAGAACCTTCCTGGGTGATCAGTCTTTTGATAAGGCTGACAACCGGGTCACTGTCCTGGATCTCCTTCCAACTGTGGTGGGGTAGAGGATTCAGCGTCCTTCCCTGACGTCTTCTGGTGACGTGTTGCTCATGGACCACTCCGCTTTGGTGGAAAGCAGGTAATTCAACTTCCTCTAAATCATCCACTTCATCCTCGGTGTCTGACTGGTGGAGCATCCTTGACAGGGCATCAGCATTGATGTTCTTGTGACCTGCCCGGTACTTGATGGTGAACTGATAATTTGACAGTCTGGCCACCCAACGCTGTTCCATGGCTCCTAACCTGGCTGTCTCCAGGTGTGTCAAGGGATTGTTGTCAGTAAAGGCTGTGAATTTCGTCGAGGCTAGGTAATGCTTGAACCTTTCAGTGATAGCCCAGACCAAGGCCAGGAACTCCAGCTTGAAGGAACTGTAGTTCTCCGGGTTCCTCTCAGTAGGGCGAAGCTTCCTACTGGCATACGCAATTACCTTCTCTCTTCCATTTTGCTTCTGGGACAACACAGCTCCCAGTCCCTCGTTGCTGGCGTTGGTGTACAGCAGGAAAGGCTGGCTGTAGTCAGGATAAGCCAGGTTTTCGTCACCAGTCAGGATTTCCTTCATTACTGCAAAGGATTCAGCCTGTTCTTTGCCCTACTGGAATGGGGGACTCTTTCCTCTTTTGGACTGTCCTACCAGGAGGTCTTGGAGAGATGCTACCTTTTTGGTATAGTCCTTTATGAACCTCATGTAGTACCCGACCAGTCCCAGGAATTGCCGTACTTCTTTGATGCTTCTCGGCTCAGGCCACTTCTGGATGGCAGTGACCTTCTCCGGGTTTGGTGCTACTCCCTCCGAGCTGACTACGTGCCCTAGGTACTGAACCTTCTGCTTGAGCAAGTGGCATTTAGAAGGCTTTAGTTTCATCCCATACCGGGACAATGCTTCAAATACCTCCGCCAGGTGCTTCAGATGGTCCTCATACGTCCTCGAGAACACGATAACGTCATCCAGGTACAGCAGCACTGTCTCGAAGTTCCGGTTTCCCTAGCAACACTCCATCAGCCTCTGGAACGTTCCGGGTGCATTGCAGAGTCCAAACGGCATACTGTTGAACTCGCACAGTCCCATCGGGGTGGTGAAGGCCGTCTTCTCCCAGTCTTCATCAGCTGTTATGCGATTAATCTGTCTATAATCTACACATATCCTCATGCTACCGTCCTTTTTCCTGACCAGGACCAGGGGAGCTGCCCAAGGGCTACAGCTATCCCTTACTACCCCTGCCTTTTTCATGTCACGCAACATTTCCTTGGCTTTCTGATAATGTGCTGGTGGTATGGGTCGGTAACGCTCCTTAATGGGTGGATGGTTACCGGTGGGTATGTGGTGTAATACCCCTTTAACCCTTCCAAAATCAAGTGGGTGTTTACTAAACACTTGCTCATATTCCAGAACCACTCTGTAGACATCGTGTTTTTGATGGACAGGAGTGGCATCAGTCCCAACATGGAGCTGTTGACACCAATCCTCCAGCTGAGCTTCGGAGTCGTTGCCCTCCACTGCATCTGGTGGGGTCAAGGATTCCACTGTGTGTATGGCATCATCATTCACAGTATACAATCTAGCAACAGTGGCATACCTTGGCAATTTGACTCCCCCCCCCAATTTAGGAGTCATACGGGCACCCTCCCATTGCGTACGTCAACTACCCCTCTAGCAGTTAGGAGTGTAGGTCTGTGCTCTGAGCTAATGGGCTTCACTACCGCCTGGTAGTTTTTTCCCTTGAGACCTATTGCTGCCCTACACCAAATCAGCATCTCACTCATTGGGGGAATTACAATGGGTATCGGGTCTGTCACCCGTACATTACCAATCTCACCACCTGCTAGCTTTACCTGTTGCTGGTACAGGAGGGCTCGAATCTCTCTCTGGAGCACCTTCCTCTGCCCTGGTTTGGCAGTGTCAGCAATCTGTTGGAGCAAAAACAACACTTCTCCCAAACAGTTACCAACAATATTTGTACCAAGTATCATATACAAGTCTGTATCACCAGGGTTAGATTCTATGACAATTAGTCCTTGGTCCTTTAGTTCCACTCTCCCCACCATCACGGTCACGTCCTTAACCCCTACTAGGTTAAGAGGAAGGCCGTTAGAGGCATACACAGAGAGGTTCGGGGCTGGCGGGTGGAGTTCATCTATGGACCAGTACCTTTTGTAGAGGACATCAGGTATGATGGTTACCTGCGAGCCGGTGTCCAGTAACACAGGTGTTGGACAGGAAAGGCCTTCCTCCTACGAACCGGTGGTACCAGCTTGATGGGCCTTGTTGATTTACTCCTGGGTGTCGGCCCTCGGCCCCAGGGTTTCCCGTTTAAAGGACAGTTCCGCACGGTGTAGCCTGCCTTGTGGCAACGGTAGCAGATGAAGTCTCCTGGAGGGCGACGTTGGTCGTTGGTCCTCCCACGGGGTGGCGTTGTCCTCCTATGGGGTGGCGTTGTCCTCCTTCTTCTCCTCATCCAGGGGACATCCTCAGGACTGTCGGCGAGTGAGATTCTTCCTTCCGGCTCGTACTCCGTCTGTAGCTGCAGGGTGCTCAGGACAGTGGCCAGGGTTTTGCTTAGCTGACGCACTTCGGAGCACACTTCGGAGCTCAGGGGGTACTGTTTGCATCTTTGTTTCAGCCGTTAATGAAGGAGCAGTAGGTGCTGCGGGCACTGGGGTGGCCCCACCCTGGTAACGCTGGATAGCAGTATCTGATGGTTCCAGGGGCTGCAGACCCTTAATAGCCATGTCCTTCAGGGTGTCAAAGGTGGCATTTGGATGATCTAAGGCCCACCACCGTACGGTTCTGCTCTCCTCCTGGGACCTCAACCCCCGGATGAATCGCTCTTTCAGCATTTTATTCTCATCTTGTATGCTGGCTGGACTAACCTGTTTCAGGGCCCGCAAGGCTTCCTGTAAGCGCCAGGCATAGTCCCGGATACTGTCCTCAGGTTTCTGGGTACAGTGGTAGAACCTCATCCGAGATCTGTCTCAGTGCGGTTTTCAAAGACAGTTTGCAGTCTCTTAAAGATAATGGATACTGATTCCTGGTCTGCGGCTGGCCAGGTTTCAACTTCCCGCTCTGCGGCACCAGTCAATTGTCCCAGCACAACAGCGGCTCTCTGTTTACCAGTCATTGAGTACATATCCAGTACACCGCATATCTTCCTTTTGAATCCAGACAGGGTGTCTGGTTTGCCATCATACTGGGAAAGCCATTTTGCTCCAGGAATATACGGCAGGGCCATGGGTATCAACCTAGTCACGACCCCTGCTGGTGGGGCAGCCGCTCCGGCCTGAGTAGCTCCAGGCGCAAGTTGAGCATCAGGAGCGTTATCCGGTGCTCCGACGTCTCGCTGGTCGTCGGCCATTGATGCGCCCCCCCTAGTGAACTGTAGCCTACCTCCTGTTTTGTTAATCGGGTAGGCCACAGCTCCGCAGACGACGGTCTATTTCCAGGACCTGACGCTTCCTGGTGCTGCGTCAGAGTACGAGGCATGGCTTGAGCTTCACGCGCTTCCAGCAGTCATGCCTTTCCGATTCCCGCGGTTACGCCCCTCTTCTTCCCGTGCGGCGACTCGAAAATGTCTGACAATGGCGGGAAACAGCGGCAATTGGCGGGAAAACTTCACCACGGTATGCGACACAGTTCTTTAAGGCGCACAGTACCCGGTGGCAACGGGCACGCAATCCTTTTCGTGACGCCAGGAAGAGTATGACACACCCAGGGGATGGGGACGACTCGGTACCCGGGCCTTTGCCTGGTTTTGGGGATGTCGCGGTGGTCGGCTCCCGGGCCCGTACCCTGGGGTCACTCTTGAAAAAGGGGATTGGAATTTGGATAAAAATAAAATAAATAGTTTGTGATGCCACCTGTGGTACCTGGCAAGGATTACCTGCGCTGCTGCAGACCTCCGGGGGTGATGGGATGGCAGCTGGGATGTTTCTGCTCCCCACAGGCGGAGCGGGCTCCCGGGGCAGTGTGGAGTTTGGTGGGTGGTGATGCTGGGACTTGTAGTGCAGGCGGGGTGGCGCAGCAGGAGTAACTGACAGAGACAGGGGATTCGCTTCAATACCTTTACTGGTGCGGATGTCAGGTACGGTCCAGGGTACTAAGTAGGATGGGTGCACTTCAGGACTTCTCCCCAGTGAGTGGGTATAAGGCCTCCTGGTTCGTGTCTGCCTCTCTGTATGCTCCTGGCCAGCCTGCACCTGGGCCTAGCTTATGTGTCGTGCTGTTCCTTCACCTGTCGCTTGGTAGTAGGACCTTCTGCTGGCAACCACTATCCCTGGTAATGCTGGGGCCTTCGTGGTTCCTGGTCCTGTAATGGGTCTAGCTTCAGGTCTGCCAGGGACTTGTAGTCCTCCTGGAATGCCGGTGATCCCTACTGGGTATAAAGGGACCCTGTAGGCGCGGACCCGGTGTCCGGTCTGTATGTCGGGGTGAGCCTATGATGCTCCTCTGCCCCCTAAACTCCTCTCTCCTCTCCTCCTTGCCGTCGGCCACACTCGGGGCCCTCAGAACTCAGCAGCAGATGTGCTGCGTCTTCGCTGCTCTCAGCGTCAGCACGCTCTCAGACTCTCTGACTCTC
Organism: Phyllobates terribilis; assembly: GCF_046119375.1. NCBI lineage: Eukaryota > Metazoa > Chordata > Amphibia > Anura > Dendrobatidae > Phyllobates > Phyllobates terribilis. The sequence continues at coordinate 201,925,284 of NW_027362763.1, forward strand.
TTCTGACTGACTGCCTGGCTCCACCCTCCATATATATATCCCTAACAGGGCTCCCTCTGGTGGTATGATGTGGAAGGGTGGAGGTGTTTGTATGCAGTGAGGGCCTCTTGTGGAGAAGTCCATCCATGCACCCTGGGTCCTGTGGTACCTGTGAACAGCAGGGTGCCACATCTGCACTTCTACTTTCCTCACAGACTATTTTTCTTCACCATTGTGTTGTCACACAAACTATTTCATATCTTCCAACCATCCTGGATCAAGTGGGAAAGTCCCAAATTTGGAGAACTGTCCTGGGAGTTTGGGGTACTTTATTTTTTTTTTATCAACTGCAGCCGGCTCAGAGAACATGCAGCACGCTGGCTCCCAGAGATCAATAGTACTCGTGTCTTCAGACGCAAGTACAATTGAAGCCCTGACCGCCTGCTCTTCCAGGTCAGGGTGACGTCAGGAACATGATCAGTTCATGTGATCACGCTGCTGACGTCACTCGCCGGATCTGCAGAGGTGAAAATGACAGGAGACAGAGTTGGTGTTGGTGGTAAGTGCTCCAGCCTCTAATGAAGCTGAAGACACCGAAGATAATGGTGGAGATTTTAAAGGTATACTTTGGGGGGCTAGGAAGGGATGGGTATACTGTGTGGATGCAATATGGGATCACAGTGCGAAGAATTTGAGTACACAATCAATATGAGAAGCAAGGGAGAAATGGTGGGGCATGTGAAAGAAAATAGTAGGAGTGGAGTATGGATGCAAGCACATGTATGGGGAGCAGTAGGGGATAAATTTGAGGACAGTGTGAGGAGCAAGGGGGCTGGATGGGTGCAGACACATGTATGGGGACGGCGGGGTGGGAGGTGAATTTGAGGACAGTATGAGGAACAAGGGAGCGGGATCGGTGCGGACACAATATGGGGTGCGAGGGGGCGGGATGGGTGTAGACAAAGCATGGTGAGTGGGGAGATGGGTGCAGACATAGTATGAGTAGTGAGAGAAAAAATGTATGCCTACACAGTATGGGAAATGAGTTGGGGGATGGATGCAAACACAGTATGGTGAGTAGAGGGATGGGTGCAGACACAGTTTGGTGAGTGGGGGGATGGGTGCAGACACGGTATGGTGAGCAGCGGGATGGGTGCAGACAGTGTGGTGAGTGTGGGGGGATGGGTGCAGACACAATATGGTGAGTGGGGGGATAGGTGCAGACACAGTATGAGGAGCAAGGGGAAGAATGTATGTGGACACAGTATGGGGAGCGAGAGTGATGGGATGTGTGCAGACACCATATGGGGAGTCGGGGTGATGTGTGAGGAGGAAGTATGGAGAGCGAGGGGGTAAATATGTCAGGAGACAGTATGGTTAGCAGGAGGAATGTGAGAGAAGACATCATGAGGAGGGAGGGTGAATAGTGTGAGGAGATAGTATGGGGAGAAAAGTATGAGTGGGCACAGAATAAAGACTGAGTAGTGTGAGGCATCGTGTGAGGATGTGCTGCAGAAGACCAGAGAAGACAGAATTCTGCAGAGAGGAGCTGAGGATGAAAAAAGTCATCATATAGTCTGGACAAAATGAAGATGAAGAGAAAGAGAACGACTCCAAATAGAGACAACGTCATCTATCAAGTACCTGGATGTTAATGTTTTTTGTGTTGCTGACTAATGCTCATGGTTTTATTTATGTTAGGAGCATTAAAGAGGTTGTCCAAGTTTGTGATGAGTCCGCAGTCATTCTATGTGAATTCTCACAGTGCGCACTGCACGCTGTGAGGATTCTCTCGTGCCGGTGATTTTCATACATGCAGTTACATGCCGACTAGACACGCGTGGCCTCACTCAATGAAAATTAATTGAGAGAGACTGGACAAGTCTAGTCGGAATGTGGCCAGAAGTATACAAATCGCATACTTGTGCTGACATGAACGTTCACTCTTGCCACCGGCAAAGGGGAATCCTAAAAGTGTGCAGTGCATGAGCTGTGAGAATTCAGAAGCCTGCAGTCACAGAGTGACTGAAGACTCTGATCTCAAACCTGGACAAACCCTTTAATTATAAAATGAAGCCTTGCAGCATGCCAATCCTAACAGCGTATAATATATTCACTGTTAGGATTCAGCTGTATTTGCCGGTTCCAGTAGTCATCAAATGGCCACTTCACTTATATGCAATTTTGATACTTACAGTCATGTGATAACTTCTCTTCCCGCTTGTGCATCATACTGTGTGGAAGGGGGACATAGTGGACATCATATTGAGTCCGAGGCTGTGGGGACATCATATTGTGTAGAGGAATTATAATGTGTAGGGGTTTGTGAAGCATCATGCTATGTGTGTGGAGTAATGTACTGTGGTGGCATCAAACTTTGTGTGAAGATGTCATACTGTATGTGGAGTGCTGTAGAGTCATATTGTGTCTGGAAGATTTTAATGTGGGGGACAGAATACTATGTATGAGGAGATGTACTATGGAGACTTCATAATGTTGTGGGGTAATCAATTGTGGGATCATTGTACTGTGTGTGGGGAAATGTAGTGTGGGGACATCATACTGTGTGTGGGGGAATTAGCTGTGGGGGTCATTATACTATGTGAAGCGAAATGTAGTAAGGGGGCATCATACTGTGTGTGGGCGAATATAGTGAGGTGACCTCATACTATGTGTGGGAGGAAAGTATTGTGGGGGACATTACACTGTGCGGGAAAGTGTGCTATGCAAACTTCTTCACTGTGTTCAGAATTATTAGACAAATGAGTATTTTGATCACATGATACTTTTTATACATGTTGTCCTACTCCAAGCTGCATAGGCTTGAGAGCTGTAATGAGGAGGGGTGTTGACTAATGACATCAACACCCTATATAAGGTGTGCTTAATTATTAGGCAACTTCCTTTCCTTTGGCAAAATGGGTCAGAAGAGAGTTTTGACGGGCTCTGAAAAGTCCAAAATTGTGAGATGTCTTGCAGAGGGATGCAGCAGTCTTGAAATTTCCAAACTTTTGAAGCGTGATCACCGAACAATAAAGCGTTTCATGGAAAATAGCCAACAAGGTCTGTTCCCAGGCGCTGGTGCTGAACGCTGCCCTCATTATCTGATCAGCACCAGCAGGGACCATGATGAGGGTAGTAGTAGTGTACTCTGTGTCCCCACCTGTAAAATTAAGAATAAAATAATAAAATCCTTATACTCACCGCTCCTACGTGTCCCCCCGTTGTCATCCATGCGACCGCTGCTGTAGAGAAGCCGGGGAGAATGAGCCGAGCTGCAGCTCAGGAGCGGTGTCCTGTCACTCATTGAGCACAGCTTCGGAGCAGATCATTCTCCCCGGCTTCTCTGCAGCAGTGGTCGCATGGATGACAGCGGAGGACACCTAGGAGAGGTGAGTATAAGGATTTTATTATTTTATTCTTAATTTACAGGTGGGGAAACTGAGAGCACACTACTACTACGTTCATCATGGTCCCTGCTGGTGCTGATCACAGCACCGGCAGGGAACCATGATGAGGCCAGCATTCAGCACCGGTGCCTGGGAACAGCGCTACCTGTAGCGCTGATTCCCAGGCGCCCGTCCGTGTGATCCAGATGCGGCACATGTGCCGCACATAAACCACACACGGACACACGGGGCACGGATATTTCCGGTACCGGAAATATCCGGACGTGAGAAACTGGCCTAAGAATATGGCCACGGCCCCACCATCAGTATTTGGTCAGTATTTTTTCTCAGGAGTCGGAGCCAAAACCAGGTGAGGAACAATCAGAGAAAAGGTATAATAGAAACAAGTCACCAATTCTGTATTTATCACCAACTCCTGGTTTTGGCTCCCAATCCTGAGAAAAAATACTGACTTAATACTGATAGTGGGGCCGTGGCCTAATAATGTTAATAGGTCGCACAGTCTGGTCAATAAATCCCAGCAGCACAGATTTCACAAGTATGCAGGACTTTTATCATTTCAGTAGCCAAGTTTTTGAGAAGAATGCACCATTCACATGCTCAAGAATTCTTTATCCAGAATCCTCTTGCTAGAAAAAAATTGAATTGAACAAATCTAAAAATTGTCTAAAACATCCAAGATTTGTGATGTTTCAACTCTTACTTTTATTTTTGGTTAGGAAAGTCTCCTGCAAAATGTCACCATTTTTTAGTGTGGGATATATGAGAATAAATCCGATTTTTCCACAATTTCTTGAGACTAAAAATTCTTTAGTCTGATGACAGATACTCAGGGAAACCATAGTGTCTGCATATGCTTATAAACGGTAGTAATAGAGGGGTTATCTCTGATTCGGGCAGTTGCAGGTAGGTGTCAGCTGAACAACACAGCTGAAACCTATCACATATAAAGTGGACTCAGCTCCTGATCCCAATCCATACCATCCACAAAAATGTGACATACACATGAGATAACTGCCGGCCGAACAGACTGCTATCCTTCCCAAGTTCCCGATATACGAGTGTCTGGCTCGGCCATGGTTTCTTGTATTTTCAACAAACAACGGTTTGGCAGTGGATTATCTCCCCTGAAAGCAAAAGGATCGAGCGTTGAAAATCCCAAATCATTGGGTTTAGCTGACTTTCATCCAGTGTGTATGCAGGCCTTAAAGGTTTAAAGACAATGTCCTCCTTCGTCTTCACATTAACTTTTATCAATCACCTTACGAATGAATTGTGAATCTTCATTGAACCTAAGCTCATATCCAGATTTAGTGATGCACCTACATATAATCTTCTCTTAATCTGTCTGATTAGGTAAGTAAGGATAGAGTCAGGCACACATGGGATATTCACTTGAGTTGTGAGTAACCGGTTAGGAGGTGAGATCCTACACACACATAGAATGTATTAATCTATAGGGCATACTACAGTACTACTGGAAAAAAAAAGTATTACAATACCACATAGTAAATACTGTAATAGCAGCTACTCTAGCATGAAAAAAAAAACAGTATTCAAAGTTAAGTTAAAAAGTTAAAACTGTGTTTACCGAAAAAAAAAAACCTAAAAACTCTAGATCTGTTTCTGACAGAGAATCCCAAACTATTAGAAACTTCTAGAGCTGCACTGAATGTGGGCAGAAAGAGCTGTAACTTCTACAGAATCCAGACTCATCTTTCTGACTGCAAAAAGGTCATCTGTAATTCATCACTGCAGAGTGCACATTTGCATTCCTGCAGCGAGCAAAGAGTCTTCTGTGCACTATTAAATGCTTGCATTGCTCATTAGGATCTCAGGCTTTATGTGGCAGCTCAGTTATGAAACCTAATCCAAGAGCTGAGCAGCTTTGACTGAAGTAATGAGAATTGCAATCACAGATATTATTTACTCATGTTGCTTTCATAGCGCCAACATACAATGATGTAATGTACATAAATGATCATACACAACAGTCCCTAGCCAACATGGGAGTTACAGTCTCATTTCCCTATTTTAGACACAGATAAAATGAGAAGTTTCATAAAAAATAATTTATCCTGCTATTTCTTTACCCAGATTACCCAGTGTCAGGGGAACAGCAAGAGATCCTGCAGATATCTACCCGCATTAGGCCCCTGGGCCTCGGATATGGGGTTCCTCTTCTGCCTCTCTGTGCAGCTGTGCAGGTGAGGCTAATATGTCCAGGTCGGCCCCAGGTATAACGATGAGATGCAGGTCGGTAGCTTGAAGGTGGGGAGAGGAGCCCACGAGGACCAAATAGCAGGGGCATTGGTTGTCGGCTTACCCCCTTTCGAGCTGGCGACGGCTGACTTCCTCACCTCAGATGTACAGTTATATAGTTAGCATCATAGATATCTGCGATCTGTGCGACCTTGGCGGCCTCCTTTGGCTTCCAGTCCATCACGAACTGTCACACCTCCATAGTCCAAAGATGAAGAAATTGGTCCTTCACACTCAAGTTCTTCAATTCCTCGATGGTGGTGACAGATTGTCTCTGGGCACACTGCTGTTGGTTCTGAGCCCATCCACCACATCACCGTAGCTGTTGTGAGGTCCACATTGGAGGGTCTGGAACTTTTTGCAGTATACTTCTGGAGTCAGCTGATATTTCCTTATTAGGGCCTGCTTGATGGCCTCATAGTCTCCATCTTGCTCTTGAGGGAGAGTGGCGAACACCTCCAGAGCTTTGCCTCGTAGCCCTTGTGTTAAATATTGAGCCCATTGGTCATCAATCAACTGGTACTGTCTGCAGGCCTTTTCAAACCCCCTCAAAAATGTGTCCAGATTCGCATCCTTGTCTATGACAGAAAAATGCTCAGGATGGGGTTTGAAGGTGTTGACATTACTGGGACTCACTGTGTATAGTCCAGTAATGTCAATTGTAGATTGCTCCTTCTAGAGTCGGATTAACGACAGCTGGTGCTCTCACTCGGCTCTCTCAGCCTATCTCTCAGCAAACTCACGCTCTGCTTTGCATTCTTGTAGCACAAGCTGCATCTGCATTTGAGGGTCACATCCTCCCAGTTACTACAGATTGAGTGGCAAGCAAGAGTCCATTCCACTCTGGGAGCTATGGCTGCTGCTGGCCCCTTCTCAGTTATTATTATAGTGAAATTTATTCCATGGCGCTTTACATGTGAAAAAGAGGGTATACATAGCAAAAACAATTACAATAATCTTGAACAAAAATGCGATGGCGACTGGTGCAAGAGGAGAGAGGACTCTACCCGCTAGGGCTCACAATCTACAAGGGATGGGTGAGGATACAGTAGGTGAGGGTAGAGATGGTTATGCAGCAGTGTGGTGGAACAAGGGTTAATGCAGGTTGTAGGCTTATCGGAAGAGATAGGTCTTCCGGTTCCTTTTGAAGGTTTCCACGGTAGGTGAGAGTCTGATATGTTGGGCTAGAGAGTTTCAGAGGGGGAACGCATGGGAGATATCTTGTATGCGATGGTGGGAAGAGGAGATAAGAGGGGAGTAGAGAAGGAGATCTTGTGAGGATCGGAGGTCGCATGCAGGTAAGTACCGGGAGACTAGGTCACAGATATATGGAGGAGACAGGTTGTGGATGGCTTTGTATGGGATTAATTGGGATTAATTCCCAATACCCACAGTTTCAAGCGAACCCTAAAAACACATTTCTTTAGACTGGCGTATCGCCTAAACACACTCTGTCCGTCCCAGTTTTCCTCCATATTAAAATCTTCTTCAACTTCAGGTTCATACCAACCATGCACTTAATAGCCTCTGTCAGGACTGTACACATACTGGCTGGCGACCAGTCCATGTATTATTATTTATCCTATTTAGTATATCAAGGCTGCATTATACAATATAGGTACACTTTACCTTTTGTGTCTCCCCCATTTCCTCATAGACTGTAAGCTTGCGAGCAGGGCCCTCACTCCTTTCGATATGAGATATGTTTATTCTGTATTGTCTGTATATGTCCCCCCTAAAATTTGTAAAGTGCTGCGGAATATGTTGGCGCTATAAAAATAAAAACTATTATTATTATGCCAAAGTTAGGGTTTTGAACTGGTGTCTCTTGGCAATGAAGAGCCAGTGAAGGGATTGACAGAGAGGAGAAGACAGAGAATAGCAGGGGGATGAGTGGATTAGTCGGGCAGCAGAGTTTAGGACAGATTGGAGGGGTGCGAGAGTGTCAGAGGGGAGGTCATGAAGCAGGAGGTTGCAGTAGTTGATTCGGGAGATGATGAGGGCGTGCACTAATGTTTTTGCAGATTTTTGGTTGAGGAATGTGCGGATCCGGCAGATATTTTTCAGCTGGATTCGGCAGGAAGTGGAAAGGGCTTGGATCTGAGGTTTGAAAGAGAAATCAGAGTCCAGGGTTACCCCGAGGCAGTGTGCTTGCAGGACTGGGGAGAGTGGGCAGCCATTGACTTTGATGGATAAGTCAGTTGGGGGGGATAAGTGAGATGGTGGAAAGATGATGAATTCAGTTTTATCCATGTTAAGTTTTAGAAATCTAGCAGAGAAGAAAGATGAAATAGTGGACAGACATTGTGGGATTCTGGTTAGTAAGGAGCCGATATCAGGTCCAGAGAGGTAGATCTGTGTGTCATCAGCATACAGGTGATACTGAAAGCCGTGAGACTATCAGCTGTCCAAGGCCAAATGTGTAAATGGAGAAGAGCAGGGGTCCTAGAACTGAGCCTTGCGGAACACCCACAGATAGGGGGCGAGATGAGGAGGTGGTGTGTGAATGGGAGATGCTGAATGTCCGGTCTGTTAGGTATGAGAAGATCCAAGATAGGGCCAAGTCTGTGATGCCAAGAAATGATAGTCTGTAGTAAGAGGGAATGGTCCATGGTGTCGAAGGCATATCACAGGTCCAGGAGGAGGACAGAGTAGCGTCTCTTGGATTTGGCAGTTAGTAGGTCAGTGGTGACTTTAGTCAGGGCAGTTTTAGTGGAATGGTGCGGTTGGAAGCCAGATTGTAAGCGGTCAAAGAGGGAGCAGGAGGAGTGGTGGGAGGATAGCTCAAGATGAACGTGTTGTTACAGTAATTTTGAGGCATAGGGGAGAAGTGATATGGGGCGATAGCTAGACAGAGAGAATGGGTCAAAGGAGGGATTTTTGAGGATGGGTGTGATCGAGGCATGTTTGAAGCATGAGGGAAATACACCAGTTATTAGTGACAGGTTGAAGAGGTGGGTTAGGGCTGGGATGAACACTGTGGTAAGGTTTGGGATGAGGTGGGACGGGATTGGGTCACGTTCACAGGTGGTGAGATGTGATTTGGAGAGTAAAAAGGAAAGTTGATCTTCCATGATGGCACAGAAGCTGGTTTTGGAGGAGAAGGATTGAGTAGTTATGAGGAGGTGCTGTGGGGACTTCAGGCAAAAGCTTTGCCTACTGTTGTCAATCTTCTGCTGAAGAATGAAGCAAAGTCTTCACCTGAGATGAGAGAAGAGGGATGAGGGGCTGGGGGACAGGGGGAGAGAATTTAAAGTGCTGAATAGCTGTTTAAGGTTGTGAGACAGGGAGCATATGAGATAACGTGCAGTGTAAATAGACCCTTACATTGGGCTAACAGTATTTGCCTGCTTTACTGTGATTATAAGCAGACAATATATCAGAAAATCGTTTGTGATCCCCTTGTGGTCACACAATTGGGTATATGCCTTGGTTCTTTTCATGTGGCAGTATAACCTTATATGCATTGACTCTATTGGTAATCTAAATTAATCATACATTTTGGTTTTGGCTATCATTAGAGGCTCGCTCACACTTCTGCTGCCCCACCCGATATAATTGTTATTCAGCTGTTCGGTTTGCATATCGTAGAAAATAAGTTCTGCATTTGTTTGTTACCTGCTAAATGTACACTGCTCAAAAAAATAAAGGGAACACTCAAATAACATATCCTAGATCTGAATGAATGAAATATTCTCATTGAATACTTTGTTCTGTACAAAGTTGAATGTGCTGACAACAAAATCACACAAAAATCATCAATGGAAATCAAATTTATTAACCAATGGAGGCCTGGATTTGGAGCCACCCCCAAAATTAAAGTGGAAAAACACACTACAGGCTGATCCAACTTTGATGTAATGTCCTTAAAACAAGTCAAAATGAGGCTCAGTATTGTGTGTGGCCTCCACGTGACTGTATGACCTCCCTACAACACCTGGGCATGCTCCTGGTGAGGTTGCGGATGGTCTCCTGTGGGATCTCCTCCGAGACCTGAACTAAAGCATCCGCCAACTCCTGGACAGTCTGTGGTGCTGTAAGGGGGAAGACTGGAGTGTAAGTAATTTCAGAACAAGGGATCCGGAATTGCCGGGGTCGTGCCTCTTGTTGCAGGGGGAAGACGGACTGCGAGACAGGAGTCAGGTGACGGGGAAGCTGGAGGTTTGTCCAGAGAGAGAGCTGAAGAGTCAGGTGACCGGGGAGCTGAGCTCATGTCTAGGAAGAGGGGGGAAAAGGAGTTTTTTGCATGGGAAAAGCGGCAGTGGACTAGAGGGAGAAGAGACGCAGGATCCCTGGAGTCGAGCAAGTGAGGTGCACTGTTATGGACTAGGGGCTCAGCGGGTCAAATCGGAGACCGCCCGCTGCCGCCAGAAGAGGGAGCATTGTTTAGGCGGGGAAGCCAGAAGAAAGCAACACCGGCACCAGCCAGCAACTGCCTTTTGAGGAGCAAGAGTCAGCTAAGTGAAAAAACTGCCGATTACAACCGTGTCGACTCTGCTACATCTAGCCCAACTGTGGATTGTCAGTTATAGCATATTATCTGCTACTTCCCTTGTTATCCCCATATTTCCCCTGTTACTCCCTGCGTGGAGATTGACCCTGTTACAGTAAATCCCCCTTGTTTATTAACCCTGTACTGGCTGCTCTGTGTTACTGCATCTAAAGTACCTGTGTTACATTGCAACGTGACTTTGGTGGATGGAGCGAGACATGATGTCCCAGATGTGCTCAATCAGATTCAGGTCTGGGGAACAGGCGGGCCAGTCCATAGCTTCAATGCCCTCATCTTGCAGAAACTGCTGAAACACTCCAGCCACATGAGGTCTGGCATTGTCCTGCATTAGGAGGAACCCAGGGCCAACCGCACCAGCATATGGTCTCACAAGGGGTCTGAGGATCTCATCTCGGTACCTAATGGCAGTCAGGCTACCTATGGCGAGCACATGGAGGGCTGTGCGGCCCTCCAAAGAAATGCCACCCCACACCATTACTGACCCACTGCCAAACCGGTCATGCTAAAGGATGTTGCTGGTCCTGTCTGCTCCTCAACTTGGATACCGAGGTAGTAAAAATGAGTAGTGGTGATACTTCATCAATATGCAACAGATCTCTTCTCTCTACAGTTGAAAACAATGATGGGAGAGGGAGTCGTTTTTGACGTTGCCTCTCCCATCATTCCCCCTCTGCGTCTGAGCTCTGTGACGACTCAGAGCAGAGAGCGTGATGACGTCACTATAGCATGCCCTCTGTGCTGAGCAGTGCAGAGGGTCAGAAGATGCTGAGGAGACCGGAGGAGCGGGGGGAAATGGGAGAGGTATTTCTTTATTTTTTCCATATGGAGCATTATATGGGGCCCATCCTGCGGTATGGAGGATCCATGTTTTTCTTATATGTAAATGAGCTGTTAAATGGGTTTTCAAGGTTTGGCACAAAAGTCTGCACTCACTATGTGACTATAAATTTGCAAATCCTCACACCGTGCACAGTGTGCGCTGTCAGGATTCCCTGGTGTCGGCAGCGAGACTGTGTGGTCATGTAACCGCAGGTTTGTGACATGCATACGACTAGTCACATTCCAACTGGATGTGCACAGTCTCGCTCAGTTCACCTGTATTGAGCAAAGCCGCACATGTTTAGTCGGAATGTGTTCGGGAGTATGCATGTCACATACTTGTGGTCACATGACCGCTTGTTCGGGCGCCAGAAAATCCTGACAGCATGCGCTGTGTGCGATGTGAGGATTCACAAGTCTGCAGTCTCAGAGTAACTGCAAACTTTCGTGCCAAACCTCGATAACCCTTTCAAGAACTAAGGACCGTACATAGATCTCACCAATAATCTGCCCCCAGAGCTTATTTTAAATGAAAGTGGAGTTATCAGTGTGATGTGTGAAAGTGACACTTTGCTCTCATAATCACACACAGATCTGCAGTAAGATCTGAGCTAACACAGTACAGCAGAAGTGAACTTTGTCTTATTACAAAAATATTTGCAGCTGTAGTCCTCTCACAGTGCTCCAGCTTCCATCTCAGAGGCAGCCAAGTGCAGGATGGGAGTTGGTGGGGAAGGGCTGTACAGCAGAGAAGACAGCACTGTGAAGACAACTGCAATGAGACAAGTTTCAACTCTGCTGTACTGTGTTGATTACCATCAGGCACAGCTCTGCAGCAGAATGGCCAGCACTAGGAGAGGACAAGTACTGCCACAAATGTTTGTAATGAGACAAAGTTCACTTCTACTGTACTGTGTTAGCTCTGCTGTACTGGGCAAGTTATGATATCCCTGCAAAGCTGTTGGTGATTATTAGAGCAAAGTGTCAGTCATTACATGTCTCACACCGATAACACTCCATCTTAACAGCTCATTTACATAAAATAATTTTTTTCTGGAATAAGACATTGGATTGCAGATATCATTTTTAAGCTTTCTATGACCTACATGCATATATAGCTTAGGAGGGTTGATCCTTACAGATTCCCTTTTAAAGGGAGTCCGTCTGCAGGATTTCACACCTCAAACTATTTATATGTGCATGTACCATGTATCTGTTTCACAAACAAGTTCAGAAATACATTTTGAATTGATATGCAAATGGTTATAGTAGATCTGAAGCCTGTGTCACTCCAGCTCTATTTCCTGCTCAGTGCCATCTCCTCCAGTTTGACTCATGGCCTCTGTGTGACTTCAGGCAAAGGAGTCACCAGTTAAATAGGAGGAGGCGACGCTCAGGGGGGAATAGAGCTGGAGTGACACAGGCTTCGAATATCCAACCTCATTTGCATATCAATTCAAATACTGATTTCCCAGTAATGGAGGAACAGATTGGCCATGTAAAGATATTGCTGGACTTGTCTTTGTGATAGAGCTACAGGTGCATATAAATAGTTTGGCATGTGAAATCTTGCTGACAGATTCTCTATACTGTATTGGCGAGTGCAGCATGCTTCCTTAAAGCAAAGAGCCTTAGTGTCTCGGCCCTACTCCTCAACATTCTGTAGTCCGCAGGTGGCTTTAGGCCAGTGGAATACAGAATGGCAGGAGCACTCCGTGGACATGCCATTGTAGGTGGTGTGATGACATCACCACATCGCTCCACCTGGCTGGGACACTGACTGTGCCAATCAAATCTCAGGATTTGGGGTTAGATGAGTATATAGTATTTATTTTTTTAAGTAGGAGGTTAAAAGGGCATGATACTCTGTGTCGCCATAGGGAAATCAAACTGTGTGGGTGGATGAGAGGGTATTCTACTGTGTGTGGGTAAATTACTGTGGAGTCCATAATACTGTGTGGGTGGCTGTGGGGTATCCTACTGTATGTGGTGGGGGACCACTGTGGTGGCATCATTTGGTGTGGGTGGCTGTGGGGTATCATATTGTGTATGGGTAGACTTCTATTGGGCCATCATACTATGTGGGTGACTGTGGAGGCCATCATACTGTGTGGATTGCTGTGTGTGGGGGAGGACGACTATTGTGGAGTGGATAGCTTTGGGGACATCATACTGCGTGTGTGACTGTGGGGAGCATCATGCTGAGTGGGGAAGCTGTGGGACTATAATACTGTGTGGGGGCTATGAGGGCCATGATACCGTGTGGGGGACTGTTGGGGCATCAGCAGACATTTTAACTTTGTAGTGGCACTCAGAGGACAATATTAAATGTTAAGTGGGAACTTAATATGCATTTTTACATTATAGGGGCACTCAGTGCGTTGTAAATGTGAAAGTGGCACCCAAGAGGCATTATTCCTTTTTAGAGGGCAAAATGTGAGCACTGTTACTTTCCAGGGCTCTTACAGAGGGCATTAATATTTTCTATTGCTTTACTATCTAAAGGGCACAAAACGGTTGGTTTACTAGGAAAGGAGCACAGAGGTGGACATTATTATATGGGGAATGCAGGAGCGGATTACGAGTAGTCAGGGCTCCAGGCTACTTAAAGGGCTTGGGCCCCCCCCAGCAACTGATTTATCACATGATTTGCTTGAGAGATCATGTGATAGGTCATGTGATGAAAGCACCACTCCAACGTTTTGTGTTTTTTTTAGTGCTGGAGTGGCTAAGGCCCCTGCACACGGTCATAAATTCACCCTCCGGCATCTTCAGAATTTTTTTCGGTGCCGCTCAGGTCCCCTGCACCATCTTAGGACAGTGGCTTCTAACTGGCTGGAAGTCAGAAGATACGTCACACGCTCTCAATGCAAGTCTATGAGAGCCAGAACGAGGCTCTCATATACTATTGAAAAGTGACCTCCGCGCAGCTCCATGAAACACTGGAGCTGCGCGAAAGTCACTTTTTCCAGGAGACCGACGGCAGCAACGCTGGAAACGAATTAAGACAGCGGCAGGTGAGTATCAGACAGAGGGCAGGGAACTTATATTTAAAGCATCACTCCACCAGTGCAATAAAAAAAAAATGCTGGAGTGGTGCTTTAACACACATGTGCTCTGGTGCACATCTGCAGAAGCAAAAGCATAGAGACAGCGGCGGGCGGCACAATTTTTTCCCCCTATGTACAGCACTATACCTAACATAGCACTATATATAATAGAGCAGGGGTGGGTACACTGCGGCCCGCCTCCACCACTATCTGCATCCTCGGGATGCAGACAGCGGTGAATAAATTGGTAGAGGAGGAGCTGCAGGCCCCTTCTTCCACCATTCAGGGTGTGAAACAGCTGACAAGATGACGTCATTTCAGTACGTCAGCTGTGCACTGCGGAGAGTCAGTGCACCGGAGACAGAAGCAGAGGAAGAGCTCCGGGGAAACGGGAAAGAGGTACCATAAGACGCACCTAGGTTTTTGAGGAGGAAAATAGAAAAAAAAATGTAAGCAAAAAATGTGTTCACGATGCACTTTTAAGGGGGAGGGGGTCTTCTGCTGACACTGGTATAGGGGTAATGTCCCCCAATTCTGACAATATCCCCCATCCTGGTA